>NW_022436976.1:35062349-35192349 GCF_009761245.1 Sapajus apella | reverse complement strand
GGACAGATTTGGAGTTGAATACTGGTTCTGTACTTTACCTTCTCAGTTAAGGTCTCAGATTAATATATTCATCATAAATTTACTAGTTAAAAATACAATTTATTGAGGTCTAGTTACCTACAGTAAAACTGACCCATTTTAAAGAACATTTTGTGAGTTTTTATATACCTATAAACTCTTGTAACAACTAGTATAATTTTCAAATTACAGAAAATTTCCATCACTTCTCAAAATTTATGTTCTTCTAGTCAACCATACCTGATTTGAGGCAAATATCACTACATTTGTATTTTCTCTTATTTTGGGGCTTGTCCCATGCTTTTTGTTTGTGTTTGTTGTTGTTGTTGTTGAAACGGAGTCTTGTTCTATAGACCAGGCTGGAGTGCAGTGGCGTGATCTCGACTCACTGCAACCTCTGCCTCACGGGCTCAAGAGATTTTCCTGCCTCAGCCTCCAGAGTAGCTGGGACTACAGACACACGCTACTATGTCCAGCTAATTTTTTATATTTTTAGTAGAGACGCGGTTTCACCATGTTGGCCAGGCTGGTCTCAAACTCCTGAACTCAGGCGATCCGCCTGCCTTGGCCTCCCAAAGTGCTGGGATTACAGGCATGAGCCACCAGGCCCAGCCTTGTCTTTGTTGCTGTTGTTGTTGTTGTTGTTGTTTGAGACAGAGTCTCGCTCAGTCACCCAGGCTGGAATGCAATGGCATAATCTCAGCTCACTGCAACCTCTGCCTCCCGGGCCCAAGCAATTCTCCTACCTCAGCCTCCTGGGTAGCTGGGACTACAGGCACGCGCCACTGTGCCCAGCTAATTTTTGTATTTTTAGTGGAGATGGGGTTATGCCATGTTGCTCAGGCTGGTCTTGAACTCCTGACCTCAGGTGATCCACCTGCCTTGGCCTCCCAAAGTGCTGGAATTATAGGTGTGAGTCATCACGCCCTGTCTTTCTTTTCATTAGCGTCTTTTGAAAAGCAACCTTGCAAACTATAAGTCCAATTTATCCATTTTTTTTCCTTTTATGACAAGGGATTTTAGTGTCCTCTCAGAAATTTTCCTATCCCAAGATTTTCTCCTACATTTTCTCCAACAAGTTTAATAATTGTAGCTTTTGCATTTAAGTCATCTATGATCTATTTAAGATAAACTGAAGTTATCTATCCTTATCAATATCCAGTTGCCTCATTGCCATTTGTTAAATAAAGAACATACTGTCTCCATTGCATTACTTTGGTATCTTTGTACAAAACCAATCAACAGCATATACATATGGATCTATTCCTGAACATTCTATTTTACCTACTGATTTATGTCTGTCTTTACACAATTACCACATTGTATTGAATACTGTAGTAATATTTTTTAAAATCAGGGAGTGTAAGTCTTCCAACTTTGTTCTTTTTGAAAATTGTTTTAGGCCAGGTGTGGTGGCTCATGCCTGTAATCCCAGCACTCTGGGAGGCCAAGGTGGGTGGATCACCTGAGGTAAGGAGTTCGAGACTAGCCTGACCAATATGGTGAAACCCTGTCTCTACTAAAAAATACAAAAATTAGCCAGGCATGGTGGTGGGCACCTGATATCCCAGCTACTGGGGAGGCTGTGGCAGGAGAACTGCTTGAACCTGGAAGGTGGAGGTTGAGTGAGCCAAGATCGCCCCATTGCACTCCAGCCTGGGCGACAGAGCAAGACTCCGTCTCAAACAAAAAAAAAAAAAAAAAAAAAAAGGAAAATTGTTTTAGGAACTCTAGCTCTTTTACATTTCCATGTAATTTTTGAACCAAATTGCCAACTTCTACAAAAAAAGCTATTGAGATTTTGATTGACATTGCAGTGAATCTATAGCTCTCTGGGAGGAGGTACCGCCTTAAAAATATTGAATGTATGCCAGGATCTGTGGCTCACTGATGTAATATCAGCACTTTGGGAGGCTAAGATGAGTGAATCGCTTGAGCCCAGGAGATAGAGACCAGTCTGGGAAAAATGGTGAGCCCCTGTCTCTAAAAATATGTATGTTCCAACATATGATTATGGTAGCTCATTCCATTTCTTAATTTTGTTAATTTCTCTCCAATTATTTGCCATTTTCAATGTACAGATTTTATACATTTTTTAAAATGTATCCTTCAATATTGCATGTTTTTGGGTAGAATTGTGAATCATTTTTTAAAACCCATTTCAAAATATTCTTTACTATTATACTATAACACAATTGACTTTTGTATACTTATCTCATAGCCCATGCATGGCCTTGCTAATTTCACTTGCCACTTCTATTAGCTTTTGGTGGATTATGTTAGATCTACCAAGAAACAAACTACTAAATATTTTATACAAGAAAAAAAGTTTTATTTCCTCTTTTCTAATATGCATGTATTTTCTTTCCTCCTAACGTTACTGTACTGATTAGGACTAGCAGTATAACACAGGGTAGAACTTGTGACAGTGTACATCCTTACATCACTTCCAATCTTAGAGTGAAAATATTCCCCCACTAAATACATTAACTATTACTTTTTCATAGAGTCCTTCTATCAGGCCAAAGAAATTCTTCTGTATTCCCAGTTTGCTGAGTTAGTTTGCTTTTGCTTTGAAAAACACTTATATTTTAAAAGACTCATTTACATATATAAAATTCATCAATATTCCAGTTGCACAATATTCATTCTAATAAGCACAAACACAATTCTAATACACACATTTCCACAACTCCCAAAAGTTTCTTTGTGTCCCTATTGGAGTCAGTCTTCTCCACCACCCCTTGGCAACCCACTGATTGGATTTCTGTAAGCTATAGCTTTGGTTTTTTCACATTTCATATATGTGGAAACACACAGTGATGTAGTCTTTTGTGCCTGTCATCATTAACTTAAGTGTTGTATATATCAGTAGTTTGCTCCTTTTCATTTGGAGTAGCATTCCATTGAATGGATATATCACAATTTGTTTATCATTCACTAGTTGACAAACATTTGGGTTGCTTCTGGGGTTTGTCTGCTATAATGCTCCAATAAATATTCAGGTACAAATCTTTGTGAGAACATGTTTTCATTCCCCTTTGGCAAATATCTAAGAGTTGAGATTGTATGTTAAGTGTCTACTTAATTTTCTAAGCAGTTGCCACTGTTTTCCAAACTAGCTATACTATTTTGCTTTCCTACATTGCTGATTGATTTTTATCACGAATGTATGCTAAATTTTATTGAATGCTTTTCCAGGATCTATTCAGCTGATTATGCATGTTTTCTTAGTTTAGTTAATGAAATTAGTTATACTGGTTCATGTTCCAATGTTGCACCATCCATGTACTCCTGAGATAAATCCCAATGGTGATGCATGACCCTTTTTGTTCTTTTTTGGTCTTCTTTTTGTCATTCTTACCTCTTCCTTCTTTTTTAAGTAACAGCTTCATTGTTATATGGTACCATACCATATAACATAAAATTCACCCTTTTAAAATGTACTTTTCATGTACTCTTGTTTTTATCTATTGCGAAATTCAATTTGGTAAAATGTGTTAAAAGTTTTAACACATATTTCATAAAGGATATTGCTCTGTAGCTTTTTTTTTTTTCTCATGTCTCTCTGACCAATTTTGGTAAATATGTAACAGCAGCCTCATAAAATGAGTTAAGAAAGAATATGGGCGGGGTGCAGTGGCTCACACCTGTAATCTCAGTACTTTGGGAGGCTGAGGCAGGCGGATCATGAGGTCAGGTGGATCATGAGGTCAGGTGTTCGAGACCAGCCTGGCCAACATGGTGAAACCCTTTCTCTACTAAAAATACAAAAATTAGTTGGGCATGGTAGCGCATATCTGTAATCCCAGCTACTCAGGAGGCTGAGGCAGGAGAATTGCTTGAACCCAGGATGTGGAGACTGCAGTGAGCCAAGATCGTGCCACTATAATCCAGCTTGGCAACAGAGCAAGAGAGCAAGAACAAGAGTGAGCAAGAAAGAATTTGAAGAGGAGGCTGGGCATGGTGGTTCACGCCTGTAATCCCAGCACTTTGAGAGGCCGAGGTGGATGGATCATGAGGTCAGGAGTTCCAGACCAGCCTGGCCAAGATAATGAAACCCCGTCTCTACTAAAAATACAAAAATTAACTAGGCATGGTGGCGGGTGCCTGTAATCTTAGCTACTTGGGAGGCTGAGGCAGAGAATCCCTTGAACTCGGGAGGCGTAGGTTGCAGTGAGCTGAGATCGTACCACTGCATTCCAGCCTGGGTGACAGAGCAAGTCTTCGTCTCAAGAAAACAACAACAACAACAAAATAATATGAAGAGGATTAGCATTAGTTTACCTTAAATATCTGGTAGTATTTGCCAATGTAATAACCTGGTCCTTAAGTTTTTGTTGTGGCAAGATTTTCAATTGCAAATTCAATTTTTAAAATTATATTTGGGCGATTCTAGTTTTCTATTTCTTCTTGGATCAATTTGGTAATTTTAATCTTTCAAGCAACTTGTCCATTTCAGCCTCGTGTTACAAAATGTATTGGCCTAAAGTCATTCATATTTCTCATATTTCATTTTTATCTTTTAACTAACTGTATGATTTGTAGTAGTGTCCTCTCACTTTTTACTGGCATTTGTAATTTGTATCTATTCCTTTTTTCTCTTGATCAGTCTGGCTAGGAGTTTTTTAAATTGATCTTTTCAAAGAGTCGGCATTTGGTTTCAATGATTTTTCCTAATCTGTCTTTTATTTCAATCTCGGCTCACCATAACCTCCACCTCCTTGAGTTCAAGCAATTATCCTGCCTTAGCCTCCCGAGTAGCTGAGATTGCAGGCATGCGCCACCACACCCGGTTAGTTTTGTGTTTTTTTAATTATATTTTTTGAGACAGAGTCTTGCTCTATCACCAGGCTCCAGGCTGGAGCGTGGTGGCATGATCTTGGCTCACTGCCAACTTCCACCTCCTGGGTTCAAGCAATTCTCCTGCCTCAGCCTCCCGAGTAGCTGGGACTACAGATGCGCATCACCATGCCCAGCTAATTTTTATATTTTAGTAGAGACGGGGTTTCACTATGTTGGCCAGAATGGTCTTGATCTCTTGACCTCGTGATCCGCCCACCTCGGCCTCCCAAAGTGCTGGGATTACAGGCATGAGCCACCACGCCCGGCAGTTTTGTATTTTTAGTAGAGATGGGGTTTCTCCACGTTGGACAGGCAGGTCTCAAACTCCCGACCTCAGGTGATCCGCCCATCTCGGCCTCCTTAAATGCTGGGATTACAGAGCTACCACACCTGGTCTGATTGTTTTTTCTTTCTTTTTTTGAGACAGAATTTCACTCTTGTTGCCCCAGCTGGAGTGCAATGGCATGATCTCAGCTCACTGCAACCTCTACCTCCAAGGTTCAAGGGATTCTCCTTGATACCTGGGATTACAGGCATGTGGCACCAAGCCTGGCTAATTTTTTATTTTTAGTAGAGACAGAGTTTCTCCATGTTGGGCAGGCTGGTCTTCAACTCCCAACCTCAGGTGATCTGCCCACCTCGGCCTCCCAAAGTGCTGGGATTACAGGTGTAAGCTACCAGGCCCAGCCTGATTTTCTTTTTATCTTTATTAAGTCATTTAACCTACTTGGATTTAATTTGCTCTACTTTTTCTGTCTTCTTCAGGCAGATGGCTATACAATTGATATTGAACTTCCTTTTCTAATATAAGCATTTAAACTATAAATTCTCCTCTAAGCACTGTTTTAGTTGAATAGCACAGATGTGATATGCTATATTTTCATTTAGTTTAAAATGTGTCCAATCTTTGCTCTGATTCTTTCTCTAACTCATGAATTTTTTAAAAAAATGTTTTTTATTTCAAATATTTGAAGAGCTTCAGATATCATTCTGTTATTAATATGTAATTTAATTATATTTGGTTAGTGATAATATTAATTACCATCTTCTAAAATGTATTGAGAAAATAAATAAATATTTATGGTCCAGGTTATAGTCTATCTTGGTAAATGCATCATTCATACTTGAAAGGAATATGTATTCTGATATTATTGGGTAAAGAGACTCTAAATTTAAATTAGGCAAAGTCGATTAATCATGTTGGCCAAATCTATGTTCTCACCTATCATTTTTTTGTAAACTACTGAGACAGGAAAATGAAATCTCTACCTATAATTGTGGACTTGTGTGTCAGTTTTGGCTTTGCATATTTTGAAACTGTTACTGGGTACATGCACATTTAGGATCATTTTCTCTTCTTGATGAAGTGACCTTTATTACAAAATCTCTCCTTTTAGTCCTGACCATATTCCTTTTTCAGGCTGGGCGTGGGGGCTCATGCCTGTAAGCCTAGCACTTTGGGAGGCAGATGGGAGGACTGCCTGAGCTCAGGAGTTTAAGACCAGCCTGGGCAACATGGTAAAACCCTGTCTCTACTGAAATACAAAAAATCAGTTGGGCATGGTGGCGGATGCCTGTAACCCCAGCTACACAGGAGGCTGAGGCACAAGAATTGCTTGAACCCAGGAGGCAGAGGTTGCAGTGAGCTGAGATTGTGCCACTGCAATCCAGTCTGGGCCACAAAGCAAAACTCTGCTCAAAACAAAAAAAAAATGGCAAGTGTGCAGCTGAGGTGTGAGGATGGTGTACTGCGGCTGGTGGCCGGAGCATGGCAGACCCCTGGAGCTGTTTTATGACAAGAAAAAAGCCTGGAAATACGTTCCCAACTCACAGATGACTGATATCCAGACCACGATGGCTGGGCGAGCATTGGAGCTTCTTGATCTGCCAGAGTTTTAAGCCCTGTTACCTGCTGGATACTGGCTGTGGAACTGGGCTGAGTGGAGGTTTTCTCTCAGATGAAGGGCACTATTGGGTAGGTCTGGATATCAGCCCTGCCATGCAGGATGAGGCTGTGGACTGAGATATAGAGGGAGACCTGCTTTTGGGGCACACGGGTCAGGGCATCCATTTCAAGCCGGGCACATCCAATGGTTGCAGCAGCATTTCTGCTGTGCAGTGGTTCTGTAATGCTAACAAGAAATCTGAATATCCTGCCAAGCACCTGTACTGCTTTTTAGCTTCTCTTTTTTCTGTTCTTGTCCAGGGATCCCAAGCTGTCTTGCAGCTGTAACCTGAGAACTCAGAGCTGCTGGGGCTGATCACAATACAGGCCACAAAGGTGGGCTCCTCCGGTGGCATGGTGGTAGACTACCCCAACAGTGCCAAAGCAAATAAGTTCTACCTCTGCTTGTTTTCTGGGCCTTTGACGTTTAGCCCAGAGGGGCTAAGTGAAAATCAGGGTAAAGGTGAGCCCAGGGGGTCCATGTTCACCGATGAGAGGGTACCATTCAGGATTTCCAGGCAGGAATGGTAAGGAAGAGCTGGGCATGGATGCTGGAGAAGGAGTGGCATGGGCCCCAGAATGTTTTCTGCAATAAAAAAAAGTTCTCTGGGCTGGTTATGGTGGCTCACACCATAATCCCAGCACCCTGGGAGGCTGAGGCAGGAGGATCATTTGAGGCCAGGAGTTTGAGACCTGCTGGGCAACATAGTGGGGGGGGAGGGGCAGGGGTGAAGCTCTGAGAGCATCTTATTTTGTTTAAAAGCAAGAAATAAAAATTCCTTTTGTGGAAAACAAACAAAAAAATTCCTTCTTCTGTATCTTTTCTGATGTCACATAGTCATTATAACTTTTTTTCTTTTAAAGATGGGGTCTCCCCATGTTGGCAAGGCTGGTCTTGAACTCCTGACCTCGGGTGATCTGCCCACCTCAGCCTCCCAAAGTGTTGAGATTATAGGCATGAGCCACCTCACCCAACCTTTTTTCTGTTTTCTTTTGTACTTTTTTTCAGCATTGTGTTTTATTTCTTTTAATGGCTTTTTAGCTATATTTCTTATTATTTCTTTAGTGGCGGCTCTAAGATTTACAACATGCATTATTAACCTAACAGATTACCTTTAACATTATACAACTTTGGATGGGTACGGCGGCTGGGATTACATCTGTAATCCCAGCACTTTGGGAGGCCAAGGCAGGCAGATCACAAGGTCAGGAGTTTGAGACTAGCCAGACCAACATGGTGAAACCCCATCTGTACTAAAAATACAAAAATTAGCTGGGTGTGGTAGTGGGCGCCTATAATCCCAGCTACTCAGGAGGATGAGGCAGGAGAATGGCTTGAATCTGGGAGGTGGAGGTTGCGGCGAGCTGAGACTGCACCATTGCACTCCAGCCTGGGCAACAAGAGCGTTAATTCCATCTAAAAAAAAAATAATAAATAAATAAAAATAAAACAGTATACAACTGCATGTATAATGTCGGAACACTAACAGTACACTTCCATTGTTTTTTGTGCTACTGCTGTTAAACATTTTACTTCTACATATGTTAAAAACTCCATATTGCTTATTAATCTTTTCCTTAAAATTTATCTTTTAATGGGAACAATAGACACTGGGGCCTACAAGTGTAGGGAGGGAGAGAGATAAGTGTTGAAAAACCACCTACAAGGTACTATGCTCACTACCTGAGTGATGAGTTCAATTCAGACCCAAACCTCCCTTGCAACAAACCTGCACATGTACCCTCCTGAATTTACATTAAATTTGAAAAAATAATTAAAAAATAAAAATTATCTTTAAAAAGTTAAAAGCACAAGGAAAGCTGGGCGCGGTGGCTCGCGCCTGTAATCCCAGCACTTTGGGAGGCCAAGGCAGGCAGATCACGAGGTCAAGAGATCAAGACCATCCTGGCTAACATGGTGAAACCCTGTCTCTACTAAAAATAAATAAAATTAGCTGGGCATGGTGGCTTGTGCCTGGAGTCCCAGCTACTCGGGAGGCTGAAGCAGGAGAATTGCTTGAACCTGGGAGGCGGAGGTTGCAGTGAGCTGAGATCGCACCGCTGCACTCCAGCCTGGAGCCTGGTGATGGAGTGAGACTCTGTCTCAAAAACAAAAATTAAAAAAAAAAAAAGCACAAGGAAAAATATCTCTTTTATATTTAACCACAGTTGGCGCTCTTCATTTTTTTTGTAGATTCAAGTTTCCATCTGGTATCTGGAAAATGCAGTTTTCCTTTTGCCTAAAGAACTTCCTTTAATATTTCTTATAGCACAGGTTTGTTGTCACTAAATTCATTTAGTTTTTGTTTACCTGAAAAATTCTATTTTACTTTCAGGTTTTTTTTCCTTTTTCTTTCTTATTTTTGAGACAGGGTCTCACTCTGTCACCCAGGCTGGAGTGCATGATCATGGTTCACTGCAGCTTTGAATTCCTGGGCTCAGGCTATCCTCCTGCCTCAGCCTCCTGTGTAGCTCGGGCTACAGGCATGTATTACCAATGTCTAGTTTTTTCTTTCTTTCTTTCTTTCTTTTTTTTTTTTTTTTCCGTAGAGATGGGGGTCTCACTTTGTTGCCCAGTCTGGTCTCAAACTGCTGGATTCAAGTGATCTCCCACTTCAGCCTCCCAAAGGGCTAGGTTATAGGGCATAGCCACTGAGCCCAGCCTTACTCTCAATTTTCAAAGATTATTTTCATTGCATATAAAATTCTGATTTGAAATTTAAATAAAATCTTTCAGCCCCCTTAAGATGTCATTTCATTGTCTTCTGGCTTGCATTGCTCCTTTTTTTTTTAAAGAGACAGGTTTTGCTATGTTGCCCAGGCTGGAGTACAGTGGCTATTCACAGGCCTGATCCCACTACTGATCAGCATGGGAGTTTTGACCCACTCTGTTTCCGAACTGGGCCAGTTCACCCTTCCTTAGGCAACCTGGTGGCCCCCCGCAACCGGAAGGTTACCATACTGATGCCAAGCTTAGTGCGGACACCTGATCAGCATAGCGCACTGCAGCCCAGAACTCCTGGGCTCAAGCGATCCTCCCACCTCAGCCTCCCGAGTACTGGGAATACAGGCATGCACCACCATGACCAGCTTTTTTATTTTTGAGATGGAGTCTTGCTCTGTCTCCCAGGCTGGAGTTCAGTGGCGCGATCTCAGCTCACTGCAACCTCCACCTCCCAGGCTCAAGCGATTCTCCTGCCTTAGCCCCCAGAGTAGCTGGGACTACAGGTGCGCACCACCACATTCAGCTAATTTTTGTATTTTTAGTAGCGATGGGGTTTCACCATGTTAGCCAGGATGGTCTCGATCTCCTGACCTCTGAATCCACCCACCTCAGCCTTCCAAAGTGCTGGGATTACAGGTGTGAGCCACCAAACCTGGCCTTTTTTAAAATAGAGCCAGGATCTTGCTACGGCACCCAAGCTGCTTTCGAGCTCCCAGCTTCAAGCAATCTTCTCACCTGAGCTTCCAGACTAGCTGGGATTACAGGCAGGAAGCACTGCACCAGGCTTGCATTTTTTTTCTGATAAGAAATCTAAAGATTCTATATTTGTTCCCCTGTGTGTAATGTACGTTTTAAAGTTCTGTTTTGATATATTTCTCTTTTTCACTGGTTTTTAGCAATTTAATTATGACACACTTTCAGTGTGAAATTCTTTGTATAGCCTTCTTTGAGTTTACTGAACTTTTTGGATTGATGAATTTACAGTTTTCATAAATATAACCAAAAAATTAAGCCACTATTTCTTCAAAAAAAAATTTTTTTTTCCCTGAGGTGCAATCTGGCTCTGTCACCCAGGCTGGAGTGCAGTGGCACGATCTCAGCTCGCTACAACCTCTGCCTCCCAGGTTCAAGCAATTCTCCTGCCTCAGCCTCCTGAGTAGCTAGTATTACAGGTGAGCACCACCATGCCAGCTAATTTTTGTACTTTTAGTAGAGATGCGGTTTCACCATGTTGGCCAGCCTGGTCTCAAACTCCTGACCTCAAGATCCGCCTGCCTCAGATTCCCAAAGCGCTGGGATTACAGGCATGAACCACCATGCCCAGCCTATTTCTTCAATTTTTTTTCTCTTTGACCTCTTCCCTCCATCAGTCTTCTACTACAACTCCACTTGCAGGTATGTCTAATACCTGATTTTGTCCCAGAGGTCACTCATACTTTGTTCATTCATTATTTTTTCTCTCTGTGCTTCAGTTTGGACTGTTTCTATTGCTGTATCTTTAAGTTCACTGATCTTTTCTTTGGCACTATCTAAGCTGTTATTCATCCCACCCAGTAAAATTTGTACTTCAGATACTATATTATCTCTAAAAGTGTTACTTCGTTCTTTTTGTAAAAAAAAAATCTTTTATTTTGAGACACAGTCTCAGTCTGTCACCCAGGCTGGAGTGCAGTGGCACAATCTCAGCTCACTGCAACCTCTGCCTCCTGGATTCAAGGGATTCTCCTGCCTCAGCCTCCTGAGTAGCTGGAACTACAGGCATGCGCCACCATGCCTGGATAATTTTTGTACTTTGAGTAGAGCTGGGTTTCAATATACTGGCCAGGCTGGTCTCAAACTCCTGAGCTTAAGTGATCCATCTGTCTCAGTTTCCCAGAGTGCTAGGATTACAGCTATGAGCCATCACCACCCCACCCCCTTCCCCACGTCTTGCCATGATACTTTTGTTCTCTTTTATATATTTTATTTCTTCCCTTTTATATATTTTATGACTGCTTATGTTTTCACTTAAATCCTTGAGCACATTCATAGCATTTATAACAGCTACTTTTTTTTTTTTTGAGACAGTCTTGCTCTGTCACCAGGCGCCAGGCTGGAGCGCAGTGGTGCAATCTTGGCTCACTGCAACCTCGGCCTCCTGGGTTCAAGCAATTCTCCTGTCTCAGCCTCCCGAGTAGCTGGGACTACAGGCGCGTGCCACCACACCCAGTTAACTTTTGTATTTTTTAGTAGAGACGGGGTTTCGCCATGTTGCCAGGATGGTCTTGATTTCTTGACCTCATGATCTGCCCTCCTCGGCCTTCCAAAGTGCTGGGGTTACAGATTACAGGCGCGAGACACAGCGCCCAGACTATTACAGTTACTTTAAAGTCTATATCTGCCAATTTCATTATCTAAGTAACTTCCATGTCTGTTTCTTTTGACTGATTTCTTTCCTGCTTTTAGGTAAGATTTTCCTGTTTGCAACTTTTGATTGGATGCTAGACTTTGTTTTTAGAGGGAGTTACTGATCAGCTTATTCCTATTAAGACTTGTTTTTAAGCTTTTTTTTTGAAATGGAGTTTCATTCTTGTTGCCCAGGCTGGAGTGCAATTGTGCAATCTCAGCTCACCACAACCTCCACCTTCCAGGTTAAAGTGATTCTCCTGCCTCAGCTTCCTAAGTAGCTGGGATTACAGGCATGTACCAGCACACCTGGCCAGTTTTGTATTTTTAGTAGAGATGGAATTTCTCCACATTGGTCAGGCTGGTCTCAAACTCCTGACCTCAGGTGATCCGCCTGCCTCGGCCTCCCAAAGTGCTGGGATTACAGGCATGAGCCACCAAGCTTGGCCATTTTAAAGCTTTTAAAAATAGAAATCTTAGCCGGGCACGGTGGCTCACGTCTGTAATCCCAGCACTTTGGGAGGCTGAGGCGGGTGGATCATGAGGTCAAGAGATCAAGACCATCCTGGTCAACATGGTGAAACCCCATCTCTACTAAAAATACAAAAAATTAGCTGGGCATGGTGGCACGTGCCTGTAATCCCAGCTACTCAGGAGGCTGAGGCAGGAGAATTGCCTGAACCCAGGAGGCGGAGGTTGTAGTGAGCCGAGATCGCGCCATTGCACTCCAGCCTGGGTAACAAGAGCAAAACTCTGTCTCAAAAAAAAAAAAAAAAAAAAAAAAAAATAGAAGTCCTAGAGTAGCCTTCACTCTAGGGCCAATTTATCCACTCCACTAAGGTGTAACTCTTCTGAAGATAGCTACTGAATACCCTGTGTATTCACTGAGGTGTCTCTACAATGTATACTAATTACTTGAAGTAATTTTAGTTTAGCTCTCAGTTAACTGTTCTTTTTCCTGACACTTTTTCTTTGCCTAGCCTCCTGGAATTTTACCCTATGCATGCACAGACTAAAGGCTTGGGGAACCCTATTCAGATTTCTGGAGATTTTCTTCTGCTGGTAGTCTGCTTTGCAAAATCTAGCTGCTGAAGCCTCCCAAAACTCCAATCTCTGTCCTTCAACAAAAAGAAACACCAAGTTCTGTTTTACTTTCTCTTCCCTGCTGTGGGATCCAGAAGTTGCCTCCAGGCAGAATTTAAGACTCTCACAGGACTCTTGTTTCCTTCTTCAGAGTACTGTATTGCCTGTTGGCTAATATCTGAAAACAGTTGTTTCATGTATTTTATCCTGTCTTGTAGTTGTTTACAGAGAGAGAGGGAAAATCCCAAAGCAGTTACCCCTTCATGGTCAGAAGTAGCAGTCTACAAGTTTGGGATTTTAATAAACTGAAATCAGGACCCACAGCATCAGATCTTAATGCCTGTAAGTTTCCAATTGGGGACTGTCTCGCTTCCATGTGTTCTTCCTCATATTTACTGAGTAAACATTTCCCTTGAGTGCTTCATCCACACTCCCAAACTTCTCACTCTTGTTCAGAATAGAGTTCGTTTCACAACTTTTCTTTCCTTTTAAACCCAAACTTTCTTCTATTGCTTTCGAAGCTGTTCTTTCCATCTGTTTAGTCTTTGCCTGTGTTATTTGCAAAAGACTCTATATGTTGACAAGGGCAATGAACCCTCTGAAGCTACTGAGTCTCACCACCATCAGAAGCAACATTATCCATGACCTTCCCAAATAAAGAAAAAGTCAGTGAAAATGTCCAAAGATTGCCTGAATCTGTCTGCCCTAGGACAGGCTAACAAAGTAATTTAAATAGCATAAGATGACCCTGAAGCTATTCAAAGAATGCTTCTGATTCTGTATGTGTATGCAATATAAAGAAGGTGCTTACTCAGGGGAAAGAGAGTTAATGTTTGTTGAATGCCTACTAAATGCCAGACATTACACTAGAGGTTGGCAAACTTTCTCCGTAAAGGGCCAGACAGTAGATATTTCAGGCTTTCTGGGCCATATGGTCTTTGTTTGCAACTATACATCCCTATTTACAGTGTGAAAACAGCTGTGGCACAGTACATTAAAAAATCTGTATGGCAGGGTGTGGTGGCTCACACCTGTAATCCCAGCATTTTGGGAAGCAGAGGTGGGTGGATCACTTGAGGTCAGGTGTTTGAGGCCAACCTGGCCAACATGGTGAAACCCCATCTCTACTAAAAACACAAAAATTAGCCGGGTGTGGTTGCACACTCCTGTTGTCCTAAGTACTCGGGAAGCTGAGGCAGGAGAATTGCTTGAACCTAGAAGACGGAGGTTGCAGTGAGCAGACACTGAGCCACTGCACTCCAGCTTGGGTGACAGAGCAAGCATCTGTCTGAAAGAAAGAAAGAAAAGAAAGAAAAGAAAAGAAAAGAAAGAAAAGAAAAGAAAAGAAAAGAAAAGAAAAGAAAAGAAAAGAAAAGAAAAGAAAGGAAAAGAAAAGAAAGGAAAAGAAATCATTGTGAATGTGTTCTAAGAAAACATTATTGACAAAAACATATGCTGAGTGAGATTTGAGCTCACAGTCATAACTGTCAACCCCTGAATTATATTATGTGCTTTACATATTAGATATAACTATATGAAACTTCTAATATGCAACCATTTTTGTCCCTAAAAAATGGCAATTTCATATGGTCCAACCTAATAATATGTTAATCCCTTGTAATCTTCACAATAGGCTTTTCAAGTGTGTTAATATCATCTCCATTTTGTAGATAAAGAAACTGAAGCTCAAACATCAACATCTGAATAATAGTAATGCTGGGATTCAATGAACTTGAACTGGTCTGCTCACTTGCATTATCCCCCACCTCCATTTCCTCTACCTCCCACCCATACACATATAACACGCACACACATTGGTAAAAATCGGCTTACAAGGCCGGGCGCGGTGGCTCACGCCTATAATCCCAGCACTTTGGGAGGCCGAGGTGGGTGGATCACGAGGTCAAGAGATTGAGACCATCCTGGTCAACATGGCGAAACCCCGTCTCTACTAAAAATACAAAATTTAGCTGGGCATGGTGGCACGCACCTGTAGTCCCCGCTACTTGGGAGGCTGAGGCAGGAGAATTGCTTGAACACAAGAGGCGGAGGTTGCGGTGAGCCGAGATCGCGCCATTGCACTCCAGCCTGCGTAACAAGAGCGAAACTCTCTCTCCAAAAAAAAAAAAAAAAAATCGGCTTACAGTGTAGTTCCACACACTCTTAAATCTGTTATTCGCTACTTGTTGCTATAAAATACTTAGTTTTGATAATTTATTAGAAATAAAATAATCTGATTATCAAAAAGTTTATCAAGTTACTGTAATCATATAAATCAATCCTTTAGTTGTTTATTGCCATATATGTCAACCTACTACAGCACTAAACAATTTAAATAAATGAATGAAATTTAAATAAATGCATAAAACACACATTTGATACAACGTGAAGAAGACAGTAGACAGGTTGTTTTTTTTGTTTTGAGATGGAGTCTCACTCTGTCACCTGTGCAAGGCTGGAGTGCAGTGGTATAATCTCAGCTCACTGCAGCCTCCATCCCCCAGGCTCAAGCGATTCTCCTGCCTCAGCTTCCTAAGTAGCTGGGATTACAGGCACCCACCACCACTCCTGGCTAATTTTTGTATTTTTAGTAGAGAGAGAGCTTTACTATGTTGGCCAGGCTAGTCTTGAACTCCTGACCTCGTGATCCACCCACTTCAGCCTCCCAAAGTTCTGGGATTACAGGTGTGAGCCACTGTACCAAGCCTTTTTTTTTTTTTTTTTTTTGAGATGGAGTTTTGCTGTTATTGCCCAAGCTGGAATGCAATGGTGCGATCTCAGCTCACTGCAACCTCCGCCTCCCAAGTTCCAGGGATTCTCTGGCCTCAGCCTCCCTGGTAGCTGGGATTATAGGCACATGCCAACACGCTCGGCTAATTTTTTGTATTTTTAGTAGAAATGGGGTTTCACCATGTTAGCCAGGCTGGTCTCGAACTCCTGACCTCAGGTGATCTGCCCACCTTGGCCTCCCAAAGTACTGTGATTACAGGCAAGAGCGACCACGCCTGACAACAGTTCTTCTAATGCTTATAATTTATAAAATGAGGAATATAAGTATACAAATTAAAATGTAATCAAATGTTCCTTTCTCTGAGAAGTCATTTCTCATTATCACTAATTGTTAGCAAAATTGATTGTTCCCTCTTCTGTGATCCCCTTGCATTTATATACTTGAGTTGTAATTGTTTTTTTACATATGTCTCCCACTAAACTCATCAATCTCTGAGAAGCAAGATCTTACCCTTGCAACTTTAAGGGCCGGTGCAGTTACTGGCCTGTTAAAGTTGAAGAGAACTAAGTATGACCTGAGAAGGACTCTGTATTTCTTCTTTCTTTTGAGAGTCTTGCTCTGCCACCCAGACTGGAGTCCAGTAACACGTTCTCTGCTCACTGCAACCTCCTCCGCCTCCCAGGTTCAAGCGATTTTTGTGTCTCAGCCTCGTGAGTAGCTGGGATCACATGTGTGCGCTACCACACCCAGCTGATTTTTTTGTATTTTTAGTAGAGACAGGGTTTTGCCATGTGTGCCAGGCTAGTCTCAAACTCCTGATCTTATGCAATCCACCTGCCTCGGCCTCCCAAATTACTGGGACTACAGGCATGCGCCACCACGCCCAGCCGAGGGCTCTGTACTTCTAGATTTGAGTCCTGGTGGAGGAAGCTTAATCAAACTTAATAGGTAGATAAGACTGAAAACCTAACTTATGAGTATATGCCTATAACAACAGTTGAGTCTTGGCCAATCTCAGCAGCCAGACTTCAACCACTGATACACTGCTGAGTGTTCCAACTGTGTCCAAATAAGGCAAATACCAACCTGTAACCAATACAGCTGCTTCTGCACCTCACTTCTTTCTGTACGTCACTTTACTTTTTTAGTCTATAACTTTGTTCTAACCACAAGGCATTCCTGGAGTCTCTCTGAATCTGCTATGGTTCAGGGGGCTGCCCAATTTGCCACTCATTTTTTGTTGTTGTTCAATTAAACTCCATTAAATTTAATTTGTCTCAAGTTTTCTTTTAACAGCGCTGTTCCACAAATGTCAAGTGAATGAACACATAGATGAATTTAAAGAAACAATAAAGCCAAAGGTCAATTACGTTAAGGCATTCTTTCTAGTACATACTACTTCAATCTTCAAAATAAACCTAGCAGTAACTATTCTTGCAGCTATTGATTCTTTTTTTTTTTTGAGACGGAGTTTCACTCATGTTACCCAGGCTGGAGTGCAATGGTGTGATCTCGGCTCACTGCAACCTCCGCCTCCTGGGTTCAGGCAATTCTCCTGCCTCAGCCTCCTGAGTAGCTGGGATTACAGGCACGCACCACCATGCCCAGCTAATTTTTTGTATTTTTAGTAGAGACGGGGTTTCACCATGTTGACCAGGATGGTCTCGATCTCTTGACCTCATGATCCACCCGCCTCGGCCTCCCAAAGTGCTGGGATTACAGGCTTGAGCCACGGCGCCTGGCCAGCTATTGATTCTTTAATCTTCACAATAACTCTATGAGTAATTATCCTTGCTTGACAGTTATAGAGATTGAGACCCACAGACGTTAAGTTGCTTGTAGTGACTCAGATGAATCCAGGGAGGAGGAAGGAAGGGAGAAATGAAGAAAATAAAGAACAAAGTAAGAAAAAAGTGAAAAGAATTTAAGTAGAAGAAGAGAACTAGAATTTCTAAAAGGTTTGGCAAAGGGAGCATGGGAAGGACACAGGCAGGGTTTCTTAAAGAAAGGTCTTGAAGGAAGGAAATAATTGTTGTAGGTATTCTAGGTGGAAGAGTATGATTAAATGACAAAGTGGGAGAGTACCAAGTATATTTGAAAAATAGGTAAGTATTTAGCTAAAGCTGAGACATATATGGTGTAATATTCAACCACTCATTCAACAAATAATCAAGCATTTACTCAGAGCCTGTATGGGAAAACAAACCTGGAAGGGAAGTTTCAGACTAAACAATGAAAGGTTTTGTATGCCAGCATAAAAATCTGTACATAGGCCAGGTGTGGTGGCTCACACCTGTAATTCAAGCACTTTGGAGGCCAAGGCGGGCAGATCACCTGAGGTCGGGAGTTCAAGACCAGCCTGACCAACATGGTGAAGCCCCATCTTAAAAAAAAAAAAAAAAAAAAAAAAAAAGTCTGCACATAACTGGCTGGGCGTGGTGGCTCAAGTCTGTAATCCCAGCACGTTAGGAGACCAAGGCAGGCAGATCACCTGAGGTCGGGAGTTTGAGACCAGCCTGACCAACATGGAGAAACCCCGTCACCCCATCTCTACTTTAAAAAAAAAAAAAATCTGTACACAATCGAGTCATTGAAAATAAGTAAGGCTGAATGTGATTCATGTTGTACTTTGGAAATATTAACTTTGCAGCAGTGAACAGAATGACCATAATAGAGGCTTGAAAGTTTACTTAGTAACTACAGTGTGGTAAGTACGTGGTAACTGTAAGAGTCTGTATTTTGTAAAGAGTAGATCCTGTAAAGTGGGAGCTTGGGTCCAGTATCAGGAGAATGTCCACAATTTGACAGCTACTAAACACAAGGCTTCAGGGAGAAATCATAGAAGAACATGAGTTCCATCCCAAGGATCAAAACAGATGACATTTTCTCATTCAGATTCATCTCTATTTAAAAGTGGGGTAGGGAGAGAGCACAATAAAAAAAAAAAAGTATTAAAACTGAAAGAGTTGACTGGGCGCAGTGGTTTATGCTTGTAATTCCAGCACTTTGGGAGGCCTAGGCGGGTGAATCACTTGAGGCCAGGAGTTCCAGAGCAGCCTGACCAACATGGCAAAACCCTGTCTCTACTAAAAATACAAAAATTAAAAGACAGGCACAGTGGCGCATGCCTGTAATCCCAGCACTTTGGGAGGCCGAGGCAGGCGGATCACAAGGTCAAGGGATCGAGACCATCCTGGCCAACATGGTGAAACCCCATCTCTACTAAAAAATACAAAAATTAGCTGGGCGTGGTGGCACGTGCCTGTAGTACCAGCTACTCAGGAGGCTGAGGCAGGAGACTCGCCGAAACCCTGGAGGTGGAGGGTGCAGTGAGCTAAGATCGCGCCACTGCATTCTAGCCTGGTGATGGAGTGAGACTCCATCTCAAAAAATATACAAAAATTAGCCGGGCATGGTGGTACACGCCTATAATCCCAGCTACTCGGCAGACTGAGGCATAAGAATCACTTGAACCTGGGAGGCGGAGGTTGTAGTCAGCTGAGATCTTGCCACTGCACTCCAGCCTGAGTGACAGAGTGAGACTCTGTCTCAATAAATAAAATAAAATAAAAGTCAGAGGCAGGGTGTGGTGGCTCACACTTGTAACCCCAGCACTTTGGGAGGCCAAGGAGGGTGGATCACGAGGTCAAGAGATCAAGACCATGCTGGCCAACATGGTAAACCTCATCTCTACTAAAAATACAAAAATTAGCTGGGCATGGTGGCACGCGCCTGTAGTCCCAGCTACTCGAGAGGCTAAGACAGGAGAATTGCTTGAACCTGGGAGGCAGAGACAGGAGAATTGCTTGAACCCGGGAAGTGGGAGGTTGTAGTGAGCCGAGATCGCGCCACTGCACTCCAGCCTGGCAACAGAGTGAGACTCCATCTCAATAAATAAATAAATAAATAAACAAAATAAAAAACAGCCAGGTGCGGAGGCTCACGCCTGTAGTCCCAGCACTTTGGGAGGTTAAGGCGGGCAGATCACAAGGTCAGGAGTTTGAAACCAGCCTATGACGAAACTGTCTCTACTAAAATACAAAAATTAGCCAGGTGTGGTAGCATGCGCCTGTAGTTTCAGCTACTCAGGAGTTTGAAGCAGAATTGCTTGAACCGGGAGGTAGAGGTTGCAGTGAGCCGAGATCCCGCCACTGCACTCAAGCCTGGGTGACTGAGCAAGACTGTCTCAAAAACAAAACAAAACAAAACAAAACATAAAAACAAAACAAAAAACTGAAAGAGTTTTAATTGTATAAGCATTATTAAATCCTGGAATTTAAAAAGAACTACATGTATTCATATTGTCTGCATTATAATAAGGTGTCTAAACATAATTCACAGTGTTAAAATTATTTCTACTCTCTAGAAACCAAGAACTTCCTTGTTAAAGTGTAAAATGAGATTTTGCCTACTTGTAACTCCTTGTTTTTCACAGCTGAATTGTCACAGCATGAAAATATTTTCCTACTGGTGAAGCTTTAGATACCTATTTCCCTGATGAAAAGAGTACAAAAGGAACTGAGTTAATGACAATTCATACAGTATCCCATACCCTATTAGTGTACAACTACAAGCAAAGAAAATATGTTAACTCTGAAGGGAGATGGGCGACAATGTTGTAAATGATCATTGACTTCACTGAGTAGCCTGAAAATGTCCAAGACTGAAGTCTATTAGGTTCATAAGAGACTCAAGATTATAAAAGAATCTGATTACAAGAGGTCTATTTCTTTGTCCTGTTGAGTAAGTCAAAGGTTAATGAGAAGTGTACTGAACAAAACACCTCTTGTGCTATTTCAAAGTATTTGTCATGCAACATAAAATATAAGTGGGAAAGTATTTTAATCTAGTTCATTAACTTCTTTTTTTAAAAAAAAAGCTTTACTGAGGGATAATTTACATGCCATAAAATTCACTCATTTTAAATGTTCAATTATTTTTTAAAAAATTTAGACATGTGCAACCTTTACCACCATCTAATTTTTAGAACATTTTCATCACCTCAAATTCATTAACTACTTGATCTATGATATTTTCATAAATTCATAGAACCCAATGATATCTAAGGCTATTATATATTCAAAACCACACAAATTTCGCAACTGAGCAGTAAAAGTAAAAAATGACCTCACTTTTAATGACCTTTATAACCAATCCTCTACTCTGGCACTAGGAAGCAAATGTTCAGGTGCTTTCTCTAAAAGTTAAACCATTCTAAGTATTAAGTTATGGCACATTGTCTTGGAAAGAAATTAATTATATTTTTGTTGGTAACACATTTCAGGCTGTTTACACAGCTGACATTTCTCAGCTGTACCCAATTCATGCCCTAAGCTGTGAAAACTATTTTGTTTTATAGCAGATGCCTCCACTTGAATGATTTCAGTAAGAATAAAAACACCACTGCCTGCAACAAATATACACTACAAGTACCAGCTTTAAGAGTTTTTATACTCATAATGAAAGAAAGGTTTTATGACATATTATTTGGCCAAGATCTCCTCAGAATACTTGTTATAAGCCATTTTTGGCTAAATTCAAGCACTGGAGCTAGTGAATCTGCCGTGGCATCAGTTAAAAGCAGCCTGGCCCTAAACATCTTTGTTGTATCAAATCATGCAAGCTCAAGGCAACATCCTGCCAATGCAGCAAGATTTGCTCTGGGGAGGTGTGGGCAGGCACCACTTCACAGGTTCTGGGACAAGGTGCAAATGGGAATAATGAGGCTAAAAGAATCAAGCCTCTTAATGGGGATTCCCTCTTGTGTTTGCTGTGACTTAAGAGCACCAAGTAGCATTACAGTCTTGGAAACAAACAGTTTTAGCTGCTTTCCATATTTTCCTATAGTAATTAAACTGCACGACAACTCTTTGGCAAAAAATTAAATATTATAAAAACGATTAAAATATAAGTCTCATAAAAGACCCATGCCGACTCAATTCAATGAATAGCACCTAAAATGTACAAGATCAGAAGAACTGATCGTATTTCATCGACTTTGTCTATCACTCTTGGAACTTGTAACTGATAAGCCAATTTCAGTCTGGTTTCTACAAGGGTGGGGTGCAAAAGCAATTGGCTTTTCCAACCCTGTGAAGCCCCACATTTCTAGAGTTTCTCTATTATCTTGTGTCCCTGCTCTTAAACAAGACAATTATTTTTGCTTTAAGCTTTTAATTATGAAAATTTTCAAACATATACAAAAGTTGAGAGAATAGTATAATAAACCCAATATACACATCACCCAGATTCAACAATGATTGATAGATGCCTAATCTAAATTAGCTCTAGCCTCACTCAATCTGCCACACACAGGTTATTCTGAAGCAAATCTCAGAGACCACTTCATTTAAACCAGCCAATTCTTGCCTGTAATTGTAACCTGTAATTATAACTTTTTTCAGTTACCTTAATTACATTATTGACTCTCATTTATTGAGCGTCTACTATGAGCCAGGTACTATACTTATATTATCACTTATCTTCATAATAGTTCTGCAAATTAGTGAGGAAATTAAACCTCAGAGAATTTAATGACATGCTCAGGTCTTAATTATTTTCTTCTGTTAATATTGTTTTTTCTTGTAACAAGTTCTTAGACAATACTAAGATTTGTTTTCTACACGCCTCCTCAGGTAAACAGTAGACCATCATGTATGAACATTACTCTTTCATTTTTGTAAAAATAAATGTAGCACATTTTCTATCAAATTTTTCCCCCAAGCAAGAAAAACAACAAAAACCAGAAGAAAAGCAAGAACACATCCCTATCCTTAGCCATACATAACCAGCCAATAATTCTAATCATATACTATAATATCAGTGTTAAAATCAGTTTTTCAAAAACAAATTTAAGTACCTAAACCTAAAGATGTTTTTTTCCCCTGTAAATGTTTATTAAAAATAAAGGTTTTGTTTGTTTGTTTGTTTTTAAGGTGGCGTTTCACTCTTGTTTCCCAGGCTGGAGTGCAATGGCGAGATCTCGGCTCACTGCAACTTTCCCTTTCCAGGTTCAAGCAATTGTCCTGCCTTAGGCACCCCCCCGCCTCAAGTATCTGGGATTACACACATGTGCCACCATGATCAGCTAATTTTGTGTTTTTAGTAAAAACAGGGTTTCACCATGTTGGCCAGGCTGGTTTCAAAATCCTGACCTTGGCCAGGCACAGTGGCTCATGCCTGCAATCTCAGCACTTTGGGAGGCCAACGAGGCAGGATCACCTAAGGTCAGGAGTTAAAGACCAGTCTGGTCAACGTGGTGAAACCTCGTTTCTACTAAAAATACAAAAATTAGCCCGGTGTGGAGGCAGGCGCCTATAATACCATCTACTGGGGAGGCTTAGGCAGGAGAACTGCTTGAACCCGGGAGGCAGAGGTTGCAGTGAGCCAAGAGTGCATTTTCGTACTCCAGCCTGGGTGAGAAAGCAAGATTCCATCTCATAAACAAACAAACAAACACTCACTCCTGACCTCAGGTGATCCACTCATACTGGCCTCCCCAAGTGTTGGGATTACAGGCGTAAGCCACCACACCTGGCCATAAATAAAAGTTTTCTGTTTTCTGATTTTTAAAGTTTCATCATCCATAAAGCATCTTCCAAAGGCAAAGTGTTTACAGTGTAAACACTCTGCCTTAGATTCAAGTAGCATCTACATAAGCAAATCGTCTTAAAACGTTTCTGTCTTCCACAGAGAATTCCTTTCCATTAAAATATATACTGATGGTGCTGAGGAGGCATGAACTGTAGTTATTATCCAGACAGAAACATTAGAAAATATGAAAAGGTAATTCAATTCTTAGGAATAATTATCATTTCATTATTGATCATTACAAGATGTTTACGAAGTCCCAATTTCTTCTCAAACTTAATTTCAGCAGGCCTCCTTATATGATGAAATTTACTCATAGAAAATAGCAAGGAATGGAAATTGCAGAGATAAAAAAGGCTTCAAAATTTACAATAGAAAAATCATTATAAAAATATAATAATGGTAAAAATGACAGGTTATTTTCTTCTAGCTTTTTATGATGGTGAAATTTATAGGTATGTTTGAGATTAAAGTGCTATTAATATTAATGATAAAAATTAACTTTTAAAGTATCAGTCTACTATGAAAAAGGTAGTTTTAAAATTAAATCGAATGATTAGCTTGATTTAAAAATATCTGTAATTTAGGAAAGAAAATGTTTTTGCCTTGAACATTTCATTAGTATCTGAATGTTTAGAAAGTCCCAATCTGAATATATTCTCATCAAGAAAAAAATAAATCAAGCAACCTCAAATTCTTGCACTGATACTGTAACATTACCAACAGAATGTTGGTCTACTTGGCTTGCGATTTCATTCTAAAGGTGAACTCAAATTATTACAACTTCTCTTACTTTCACATTGTTTGGTTTAGATAATTCTTTCCCCCTTTTTTTTTTTTTTTCCCCCTTTTTTTTGAGATGGAGTTTTGCTCTTGTTGCCAAGGCTGGAGTGCAATGGCACGATCTTGGCTCTCCGAAACCTCCGCCTCCCAGGTTCAAACAATTCTCCTGGCCTCAGCCTCCTGAGTAGCTGGGATAACAGTCACTCACCACCATGTCCAGCTGATTTTTGTGTTTTTGGGAGAGATGGGGTTTCACCATGTTGGCCAGGCTATTCTCGAACTCCTGACCTCAAGTGATCCGCCTGCCTCAGCCTCCCAAAGTGCTAGGATTAGAGGTGTGAGCCACCAAACCCAGCTAGATAATTCTTTCAATGGAACACTCAAAGCATTTGATTGTGCTTGTTATCAAAGCCAATTAGACTGAAAGTGGCAAAAATGAGAGGAGAATGTAAAACTGAGAATTTGACTGTCACTTACTGAATCGTCTGTAGCAGAAGTTGGCCAGCCCTCCCATAACTGATGGCGAACAGGGATACTTGTAAGGTCATATACATTTCTCTTTACCTATGAAAAGAAAGAGACAGCACAATTAAAATAGAATTTTCACATAACTTATAGTTTCCAGTCAATTTACGAGACATACAGTGTATGTCCTGTCTCCTTCTAGATTCAAAACAAGAATTTGAAACAATAAAAACATAAGTCAAAACAATTTTCTTAAAAAGAACAAAACCAAATTTAAAAGCAGATTCTCAATGAAGACTACATAAAATAATAATTCAAGAAACATCCCTCCTCTCTTGTTTTCAACTCCTAGCTGACTTCATTTCTTTTTAGTCAAGGGTATACACCCAAAGGATTATAAATCATTCTATTATAAAAACACATGTACGCGTATGTTTGTTTCGGCACTGTTCACAATAGCAAAGACCTGGAACCAACCCAAATGTCCATCAGTGATAGAATGGATAAGGAAAATGTGGCACATATACACCATGGAATACTATGCAGCCATAAAAAGGATGAGTTCATGTCCTTTGTAGGGATATGGATGAATCTGGAAACGATCATTCTGAGCAAACTGACACAAGAACAGAAGACCAAACACCACATGTTCTGACTCATAGGAGGGTGTTGAACAATGAGAACATGTGGGCACAGGGAAGGGAACATCACAAACTGAGGTCTGTTGGGGGTTGGGGAGCTAGGGGAGGGACAGCAGGGTGTGAGGAGGTTGGGGAGGGATAACATTGGGAGAAATGTCTGATGTAGGTGACAGTGGGATAGAAGCAGCAAATCACAATGGCATGTGTGTACCTATGCAACAATCCTGCAAGATCTGCACATGTACCCCAGAACTTAAAGTACAATAAAAAAAAAGGGGGGAAAAGAAAGAAAGAAACTTCAGGCACACAGTTGATTAAGGGCAAGGTGCAATTATAAATTTTTACAATTGATTTATTCACTGAAATGTACAATGATTCAAAACCAAAAACAAAACCTAAAGTTGCCTTTATATTTTGATGTAAGTTTCAAAGATATAGAAACTTATTAATAAAGCAGCATAGGAAAATCATTTGCATCTGGGAGGCGGAGGTTGCAGTGAGCCAAGGTCACGCCATTGCACTCCAGCCTGGGCAACAAAGTGAGACTCTGTCTCCCCATCACTGACCAAAAAAAACAAGTTAAAAAAAAAGCACAGGGTTTTTTTTTTTCTTTTTTTGGAAATC
The DNA here is from genome assembly GCF_009761245.1 of Sapajus apella. NCBI lineage: Eukaryota > Metazoa > Chordata > Mammalia > Primates > Cebidae > Sapajus > Sapajus apella. The sequence goes on along the minus strand of NW_022436976.1, from coordinate 35,166,514 downwards.
AATCTAAATTAAAAACTATTTCATAGAATATTTACTAACATCAGAGCTATAGGCGCTTCCTGAAAAGAAAATACAAAAAATTTGGTAAACATGGGAAACTATTTTTCCAACATGCAACATTATACCTTTTACTTTCAAAGTAAAGGAGGTAAATTTATCAGAATAAAGTGGTGGAAAATCAAACTCTACGTTAGCCAGCAATTAAGAAGTGTTGGCTAGGCGAGGTGACTCACACCTGTAATCCTAGCACTTTGGGAGGCCGACGTGGGTGGATCACTTGAGGTCAGGCGTTCAAGACCAGGCTAGCCAACATGGCGAAACCCCATCTCTATGAAAAAAACAAAAATTAGTCAGGTGTGGTGGCTCACGCTTGTAATCCCAGCTACCTGGGAGGCTAAGGCAGAAGAATGGCTTGAACCAGGGAGGCAGAGTTTGTGGTAAGCCAAGATCATGCCACTGGACTCCAGCCTGGGCAAAAGAGCAAGACTGTGTCTCAAAAATAAATAAAATAAAATAAAATAAAATAAAATAAAATAAAATAAGTGTTACTGGGCATGGTAACTCAAGCCTGTAATCCAGAGGTCAAGTTATAAGGATCACTTGAGCTCAGGAGTTCAAGATGAGCCTGGGCAACATAGTGAGAACCCATCTCCACCAAAAAATAACAAGTTAGCTAGGCGTGGTGGCTCATGCTTGTAGTCCCCACTACACAGGAACCTGAGGTAGGATGATTGCTTGAGTCCAGGAGGTTGAAGATACAGTGAGTCATGATCACTCCACTGCATTCCCACCTGGCAGACAGAACAAGACCCTGTCCTCCCCACCCTCCCTCCCCCGCAAAAAAAAAACAAAAAACTCTATTTTTTAATTTTTATTCACAAATAAATTAACGAATCATAACAGAGCGGAGAGATTATCCATTTTAACCAATTCTTCAAGTTAATTATGGCATTATTATCCTACTGTATCAAATGAAGCTAAGGTTGAAATGTTTCCTATCATATGTATTATGTTAAGACTTGAGACCAGGCATGGTGGCTCACACCTGTAATCCCAACCCTTTAGGAGGCCAAGCTGGGAGGACTGCTTGAGCCCTACAGACTGAGACAGCAGTGACCCGTGACTGTGCCACTGGACCCTGGATGACACAGTGAGACCCTTTCTCAAAAAAAACCTGAAGACTTCCAATAGGGTTCTTCATATTTCAACAAGCATCATGATTTGTGTTTTAAAAATGGAGAAGCCTAAAGTATCATGTTGTCCAGTTACAGCATTTGGCTTTCACATTACCCTTTCTTTTTTTTTTTTTTTTTTTTTTTGAGACAGAGTTTCACTCTTGTTACCCAGGCTAGAGTGCAATGGCGCAATCTTGGCTCATTGCAACCAACATCTCCCGGGTTCAAGCAATTCTCCTGTTTCAGCCTCCTGAGTAGCTAAGATTACAGGCATGTGCCACCAGACTCAGCTAATTTTTGTATTTTTAGTAGAGACAGGGTTTTATCATATTGGTCAGACTGGTCTCGAACTCCTGACCTCAGGTGATCCACTGTCCTCGGCCTCCCAAATTGCTGGGATTATAGGTGTGAGCCACCGTGCTCAGCCCCACATTACCCTTTCTTATACATAATCACATCTAAGTTACCATTCCAGTGAAACAGATATACAAGTACGCTATGGGAAAGGAGAAACAAAAAATAAAACAAAAACACAAAAGTCACTCTATTTTTATCTCTAATTCCTATCTGTGGAAAAAAGATTTAGTAAATGAGTTCTGAGGAGCTTGGGCACGTCTTGATCCGTATTCAATTCACATCAACAGGTTTTCTTAGCAAATGGCTAGTCTACCGTGCAATATTTTGTTTACAGTCAGTCATATCATTTGGAAATTATTTATTTATTTGAGACGGACTTTCGCTCTTACTTCCCAGGCTGGAGTGCAATGGCACGATCTCGGCTCACTGCAACCTCCACCTCCCAGGTTCAAGCGATTCTCCTGCCTGAGCCTCCCAAGTAGCTGGGATTATAGGCATGCGCCACCATGCCCAGCTAATTTTTTGTATTTTTTTCAGTAGAGACAGGGTTTCTCCATGTTGGTCAGGCTGGTCTCAAACTCCCAACCTCAGGTGATCTGCCAACCTCAGCCTCCCAAAGTGCTGGGATTATAGGCATTAGCCACCATGCCTGGCCAGCATTTGGAAATTTTTATCAGTCATTATCAACCCAACAATTTAACCAAATGCATTTGGGTCAGCCTCTAACCACTTTCACTAGTTGTTGTTATTTTGTCATTTTTAAACATTAGTGTTCTTAAAGAGAAATGTATTCCACAAACCTAAAGTGCTATATTAATAAAAGAGAGAAGGATAGAAGAAGGAGTATGAGGAGTCTTTAGGCTTCAAGGCAAAAAAAAAGACAAAACTCTTTCTTAAAATTATTTTTGATTATGTTGTCTAGATATAACAAATCTAATCAGCTATTTTTGAAAAAAAGCAGGACAAATATTTACATCCTTTTGGAAAGGTGGTAAAGCTACCCTAGCATCGTAATATACACAAATACTATGTGTATATAAACAAATAACTTTGGAGTGGGATTCTTTAAATTCCACCTTAATTCCAAAATACAACAATAAGGTATTATGAAATAAACAGTATTTTCTTCTTTCATTAACTCATCTGTAACTGCACTGAATTGAATAACATTCCTTTGCTATTCTAAGCCTGAAAAGCATGTTCTGGCTATAGTGTTATGTTGGTATAAAGCACAACGCCAGACTGATGTGCTGAACAAAAGTGATCAAAGTTAGAGTAATGTTAGCCATTGCACAAGTATTTGGCTTCATTGTTCTCCCCAGAATGACATCTGTTAAGCAACTTGTCATAGAATAAACTGGTTAACTCAGACAGAACTTGGCTGAGAGAGTCCCATATAAAGCATATTAGACTAATGTTTGATTGTTCCAATGCAAAGGCTAAATTCACAGAGTATTCTGAGTTTAAGTTAAAAGAATCTTGTGTTGAACCACAATCACTAAACAACAATTTAACTGAAAACAAATTTGTTTTTCAAAAATAATTCTATGCATACCAATGTTGTAAGCACATATAGATGTTACCAGTATATGGATGAAGCACAAGTGATAAGATAGCAAAAGCATCAAGAGTGGGGATTTTACTAAGAGATTACAATTCCATTTTCTTTATTGATGGCTATATTTAATAAAAAACTGAAATCATAATCCTGCGGGGAAGAAAAAAATCCAAAATGTACACAAAGCAAACGTAAAAACGATTCTTAAAAGACTTATTATTCAAGGAAACCTAAATGATAAAATATAGCTTTGTATAAAATTATACAGATGAATTTAAAGTCAACATAAATCAGATGATGAACATAGTTCTTTCAGAGAAGGAGGGAAGATGAAGAAATAAGAGGAAGAAAGAGGGAGGAGGAAGAAAGACGGAGAAGAGGAAGAAGGGGAAAAGGGAAAGGAAGGAGAGAGAGGCAGATAGATGGTAAAGAGACAGGGAGAAGAAGATTATAGAAAGACAAAGAGGGAAGTGAGAAAGAGAGGAGGAAGGACCCTGATTGATTGATTCGGGATTTGAAAGCACTTTCGAGAAGCAGAAAGAAAACACACACAGGCCGGGTTGCAGTGGCTGGCATGCCCAGCTAACAATATTGTGCTGTGTCTGATGGAGTTTCATCTTTAGAGTGTGTTAAATTCCAGTTAAAGACAAGTGGCACTTCATAGGGTAACATTTCCTAAGGGCCTTACACATTTTTTTGATCAGCATTGGCTCAAGATCATGCTGAACCTTCATAATCTTTTCAATTCTTGTTTTACATTAAGCTTGAAATCTATGAGATTTCAGACTCCTATACTATGCAAATGTTTCAATTAGTTCCGAAAGAATTTAATAAATGTTTTGATTGCCAGCTGAACATTAAAATTAAGTTACAAACTATACTGTATTTGGATCAAGAGTTCCAGATTGACAACAGATTTTCCAATTTGCATTCAAGGTTTTCTAAAGGGATCATTTAATTTCTTGCATATTGTTTCAGATAAGACAGTTGTTTGCAACTGAGAAAATACATAAATCAGATTAACTTTTAATAGTATAGAATTAATATGGTACTGATTTGTTCCATATTCTTTGTCATTGCTAATAAACACCTAGTTATATACTACAATTAATGTAAAAAACTAAGTAATAATCTCCATTTCAATCTTCATACTTCCTCATTGTCTGTGGAAATTTCAATACTAAACACAGCACTGGGGAAAAGATCATTTCATTATAACCTGCTCAATATAAAATTATAAAAGTACATTTATAAGATATTCATCTCCCACAAATTTTTCTTTTGATTCATTTAAATTTTCAAACAGTTTTATTTTTTAGTTAAATTTCATTAGAATTTCTTAGGAAAGTAATGCTTAGGAAAAGTTACTCTGCTAAAGGCTAAACTGTGAAGCTTTAGTATATAACATTCTCAGTTATAACAAAATCATTCCTTGTGAGCTAAATATTGGTCAAACTATTGAAAAACTTTTAGGAAATTTTAAATGTCATTGAGGTATTATTCACGTGAAAACAAGCTCTAATAAAAAAAAAAGTCACAAAGTTTAAGGTGTTGTGGCATACCTTGAGGCAGAGAACTAGGTTCTTTTTTTCTTTTTTTCCGAGACAGAGTCGTGGTCTGTTGCCCAGGTCAGAGTGCAGTGGCTTGATCTAAGCTCACTGAATGTAACCTCCACCTCCCGGGTTCAAGTGATTCTCCTGCCTTAGCCTTGTGAAGCTGGGATTACAGGTGTGTGCCACCATGTCCAGCTAATTTTTTGTATTTTTAGTAGAGACAGCATTTCACAGTGTTGGCCAGGATGGTCTTGAACTCCTGACCTAGTGATCCTCCTATCTTGGCCTCCCACAGTGCTAGGATTACAGGTGTGAGCCACCATGCCCAGCCAGAGAACTAGATTTCTAATCCTAATTCTGCTCAACTGTTACTGTGGGAAAATTGGTGAAGCCTTTTTGAGATCTCATTTACTCCACCTTAGAAAAGAATAAAACTGCTGGGTGAGGTGGCTCACACCTGTAATCCCAGCATTTTGGGAAGCCGAGGCAGGCAGATCACGAGGTCAGGAGTTTTAAGACCAGCCTGGCCGACATGGTAAACCCTGTCCCTACTAAAAATACAAAAATTAGCTGGGCATGGTGGCTCATGCCTATAATCCCAGCTACTCCGAGGGCTGAGCTGAGATCGTGCCATTGCACTCCAGCCTGGGCAACAAGAACAAAACTCTGTCTGGGAGGGAAAAAAAAAAAAAAAAAAGAATTAAATGTGATCAAATCTGATTTTCAAAGCTCCAAAATGTTATTTCATGAAAATACTGGAGTTATTTTCAATTAAAAGAAGTGCTAAATATATACAAGACGAGGAAGTAATGAGAGAAAATTTAAAACCATGAATGCTAGAAAATGGAAAAACAATAGAATTAATAAATATAACAGACATAAAAAATAAGCATTTTAGGTTTTCTTTTTTTGTGCATGAGCCTTAGTACTTACTTTTATTATACTTTTTTAAAAAGCTAATTAATATTTTCCCCTTATGAGATCTCATTTAAAAATAAAGCTTGTCACACTGGTTTCCCAGAAAACTATTCTATCAACCAAATGTCACCAGAGTAGTTATGTGATTTTACCAGAACACTACTAGCTAAGTGATATAGATTTCAAATTTTATTAATTTATCTCAATTTTTAAAATTTTTTGAAATCTGGTCCACAATTCTTCACATATCAAACATTTTGTTATGCTAAAATATAAAACAAAATGTTCAGTTATCCACGCTTTAGTTTCTAGATTTTCTGAATTAACACACTGTGGCACTTTATAGTACAGCCCTTACAAAAAAGTACCCTAAAACTACAGCCATACATCTCATTCTTTTTTCTTAGAAGAAAAAGGACTCTGTTCATATTAAAACCTGAGCTTAGCCAAATATTAAATATATCAAACTTAAAGCTCCCAGTACATCACATTATCAGATGTTCTGGTTAACAGTTTGCTAAATAACTACATTGAACAAATAAGTATTTGTATGTGTGTGTGTTTAAATCAAAATAAGGCATACAAACCAGGCTTAATTCCAGTATCCTAGCAATCACTGGTGCTCTAAAAGGCTTATAGTTAAGAAAGCAATCACTTCTGAATCAGAAGTGATTCGGAGTGAATTTTGAACACATACTCCATATCTAAGGTTTTCTTTTTCTTTTCTTTTTAAAATTATTGTATACACACTGCAGTTGCACATGGATTTGTTTTACTTAGATGGAAGTTAAAACCCTCCTCAAAATCCTTTCTGAACAAAAAACGCTTGAAACCGGATGGTGCAACGGGAATGAGAAGGTGGCATCAGTAATCAAATGTTAATTAGCAAGCTTTTTTTTTCCTTCCCCCCAGGGCTGGCCTGTGTTGGAGAATTCAAATCAGAAATCAATGCTCTAAGTGTTTAACTATTACTTCTTCTCATTAACAATTAAAAAGACCAAGCTATTCTCTCCTCATAAAAACAGTAACTGGAGACATTTCTTTTTCTCAAATACTATCTTTATTGAAAACAATGAAGATCTGTTTCAAGAAATCTATAAAATTGAAGTTGCTTTCAATCAGGCTTTGAACTGACTGTACTCTGCAGTTTTAAAACATCTTTTGGCTCTAAATGAATTCTTCATTCTAATAACTGTAACTTAGTTTTGCTTTGTGCCATACCTTAAAAACTTACTTCAACTCTTACTTGGCTATAAAGAAATTTGACAACTGCCTTTCTAAGAGATTACTAGAATGATAATAAAAATAATCAAATATGGAAATTAACTTAAATGCATTTAATTGGAGATAGATTTTGGCCATCCTGAAACACTATCCAGCATAAGAGTTAACACTTCCATGGGTAACATGGTTATGCTCATAATTTCCTATATTGAAAGACTGGTGTGGGTGAAAGCAACTTGAAATTTACAAAGTTAGATATTATTTAAAGTAAAAACTAATAATTACACATTTATTAAAATGAATTGTATCTTTAAATAAAGGTTAAACCTGGATTTTAAGCTAAAAGACAATTCCCAAAGTGCTAAGAAAATTTTTACAGCTAAGAAAAGCTAAGCATATTTCACTAATTAAAAAGAAGCTAAATTTTAGGAGCTTTCTGAAAAACAAAAGTTTACAGAAACTGTGAAGCTGCAGGAATTAAAAGTATAACTGAAAAAAAAGGTCAATTAGTTTTCTACAACAGTGGTTCTTAAAGGATGGTGGTGGCTGGACCAGGTATTAGTATCACCTGGAAACTATTAGAAATGCAAATTCATGGGCCCCACCACAGACCTAGTGTATGGAACACTATGGGTGCCCAGCAATCTATGTTTTAATAAGCTCACTAGGTAACTGTTACCAAGCCAAATTTTAAGAAGCACTGCTTTAGAATGTGCAAATAATATATAGGCTCTTCCAGATAGCCATCCCTCTCGGGTTTACTGATACTGAAATTCTCTGAACTCTGCCTAAGGTGGCCAGTCTTTTGAGAAGAAATATAATTAATAATGATTTGTTACAGAAATTCTAAAAATGTTGCAATTTCATTTGGATGATGGGATTTTTATTAGCCTAAGAAATTCGTGAGAGAAGGCACTACCTTTTTACTACAGACTTCATTGCATTCTTAGTTTAATCTAAATTTCTGCTAATTGAAAATCTGTGTTTCAATCTGTCTCAAGCTTAAGTGTGACTGCTTCCTGGTCAGAATATATATTTCGAAATTGCAGTAAACCTGCAAATTCACAATAAATGACCTACTGGACTCACTAAATAAACTTGGAAGACACCTATATATGTCAGCTAAACTGAAGAAATGTTCCTAACCACCAGAGAACTATATTTGAGCCATATAGAAAAACTAAACAGGTTATTTTTTCCTTTCATAAGCTAACTGAAACAAGGCCCAAAAGAAAAAGGTTAATTTCCTGTCAGTCAGACAAGACCTTGTCATGGAGAGCAATATTTCCTCTGTACATTTTATGGAAACAGTGAGGAAACAAATTATTCCAATTGTTTAATGGCCTAGTAAACACTATGAAAAAAAATGTTTCTTACAGCCTGCAATAAATAGCAGTCACTCAATAAAATCTCTTAAAATCTCCTCATTTAAAAATCAAATTAATCAATTTATAATTCCTTCCAGGAAGGAAAACACCAGTTAAGCCCAAAGTCAATTCTAGAAATAGCTGGAATAATTACAGGAACATTTTTAGGAAGGAATTTTACTTTAACACCATTTTATGAAATTCAATTTCATTTAATACTTTAAAGATTGGAAACATAAATCAGTAAATACTGTGGACCAGAAATGTTTTAATTTTTATATGAATTTTAGTAGACTATTTGATATAATGTCAGAAGCAATGTACTAGTTAATCCTTGGTTTTGTTTGTTTTTGTTTTGAGACAGAGTCTTGCCCTGTCGCCCAGGCTGGAGTGCAATGGCGAGATCACAGCTCACTGCAACCTCTGCCTCCCAGGGTCAAGGTATTCTCCTGTCTCAGCCTCCCGAGTAGCTGGGATTACAAGCGTCTGCCAACATGCCCAGCTAATATTTTTGTATCTTTAGTAGAGACAGGGTTGCACCATGTTGGCCAGGCTGATCCTGAACTCCTGACCTAGTGATCTGCCAGCCTCAGCCTCCCAAAGTGCTGGAGTTACAAGGGTGAGCCACCAGGCCCAGCCCTAGTTAATCTTAAAGACATAATCGTACCTGTAACCAAGTATTTCGTTATAAGGGTATTCATTACAGCCTTGTTTATCATCTCACAAAATCATATCGACACACAAAATTGGCATAATCTAATATCCAATAATAGAACAGTTAAATAAATAAATAAAATATTGTGCAGCCATTAAAGTGATGAACGAGCATCAGCAAAGAAGAGCCCAGAGGCCAAATCCAGTCTACTGTCTGTTTTTGTTCATAAAGTTACACTGGAACACGGTCACATCCACTTGTTTACTTATTTTCTCTGGCTGTTTTTGTTCTACCAAGATAGCAGAACTGAGTAGACGCGACAGAGACTGCATGGCCTAAACACCCTAAAATAGAAATTATTTGTCCCTTTCCAGAAAAAAAAATTGCTGACCCCTAATGTGGAAGAACGAGGCAGAGGTTGCAGTGAGCCGAGATCACACCACTGCACTCCAGCTGGGTGACAGAGCAAGACTCCAGCTCAGAAAAAAAAAAAAAAAAAAAAGAGTGTGTGTGTGTGTTATTTTTCGCACCCGGCCAAGCATCTTCAATAAACCAGATACTAGGTTTTATGTTAACATAGCATCCTCACAATACCTTATACATGCATAATAATTTTCAATTCACAAATGAGGAAACTGAGGAGACAATAATCTGCTCAAGGTTACCTCAATTACTAAATGATGAGATTAGGATTTAATTTAGTTCTATGAAACTCTCAAGTCTAGATTCTTTCATGACTGTGACATATCTTCTCTTAGCCTAAATTTCTTCTTTTGTAAAATAATGGATTGAAATAAATTATCTTTCTTTTACACAACACTTTTTTTTTGAGATTGTATTTCGCTTTTGTTGTCCAGGCTGGAGTGCAATGACGTAATCTCGGCTCACCGCAACCTCCACCTCTTGGGTTCAAGTGATTTTCCTTCCTCAGCCTCCCGAGTAGCTGGGATTACAGGCATGTGCCACCACACCCAGCTAATTTTGTACTTTTTGTAGAGATGGAGCTTCTCCATGTTGGTCAGGCTGGTCTTGAACTTCTGACCTCAGGTGATCCTCCTGCCTCAGCCTCCCAAAGTGCTGGGATTTCAGGTGTGAACCACCACACCCAGCTGTCCACTGGACACTATTCTGTGTTTTTCAAAACAGTGTCTTATTCTGTCACCTTGGCTGGAGTGAAGTGGCAGCATCACAGCTCACTTTAGCCTGGATCTCCTGGGCTGCTGAGATCCGCCCAACTCAGCCTTCTGAGTGGCTGGGACTACAGGTGCATACTACCATGCCCGGGTAATTTTTAAACTTTTGTAGAGAGGAGGTATCACTATTTTGCCCAGGCTGGTCTCAAACTCCTGGACTCAAGCAATCCTCCCACCTCAGACCCCTCAATGTGCTGGGATTACAGGTTGTAAGCCACTGTGCCTGGCTACCAGACACTTTTATAATTGTAACGTGTATCAATCTTCCATGAGATCATTTGCACTTAATTCTGAACAGTGGTCATTAAGTAGTAACAAGTGGACTGGTGGCAGTGACTCACGCCTGTAATCCCAGCACTTTGGGAAGCCCAGGCAGGTGGATCATGGTGAAATTCTATCTCTACTAAAAACATAAAAATTAGCCGGGCATGGTGGTACACAACTGTAATCCCAGCTACTCCAGAGGCTGAGGCAGGAGAATCACTTGAACCTGGGAGGCAGAGGTTGCAGGGAGCCGAGAATGCACTACTGCACTCCAGTCCCAGCAACAGAGCAAGACTCTGTCACAAAAAAAAAAAAAAAAAAAAAAAAGTAGTAACGAGTGAGAGTGACCAACTATAGGCAAAGCCTCTGTCATGAGAGCAAATGAGCCTTTTGACAGCTACTATGTTGCAATGGATAATGCAGTTACAGTCTGTCCACTTTGTACTTTCAAGTGCTGTAGAGGAAGAACTGCCAGAACAAATAACAACTTGTTTCAACAACTGAATGCTTCACAGAAAGGGGGCAGAGTTCCTGGTGTCACACACATCTGGGAAAGATAGCAAGATAAAAAATTCCCAAGGAAAATAAATCAAGGAAAAAGAAGAACATATTAAAATAGTTAAACTTTATCATGAGAGTTACCAAGGCTTTTCCTCTCATAAACTTTTGGCCAGTGCCTTCTGAGTCTCCCTCACCCTTTACATTAGTAAGGATTTTGGCTGGAATAAAAGAATATGATGATATTCACACTATGGGCCTGCTACTTCTACTTGGTCAATGTACAGTAAATCAATTATGCCCTATCCTGTTATTCCAGTTTTCCCTCTCTCAACAGTTGGACACTCTTGCCAACTCCTCTTCCATGCTTTTGATCTGGATGACTGAAACTCTTATCAGAAACAGCTGTGTTTTATTTGCAACCTCTGTAAGTTCTAAAATAAAACTGCATGTATAAGGAAGAAGATATATAGGACAGTGCCATTAATCTACTCTGCCCACCTGTTTTTTATAGAATTACACTTCCTTTTTACTATTTCATGTGAGTTAAAAAACACAAGTGCACACATGCGCAAAGACAGACAAATTAAGCTACTTGCCTAAATGTCATTCACTTAATGTCTGGATCAGAACAATAATGCAGATTTTTAAAATTCGTAACCCATTTCCCTTTTCTTCAGGAAAACATTTTTTGTTGTTGTTAAAAAAACACTGCTTCTACAGCAAGCTTCAAACTTTTTAAAATGCTGACAATCTTAATGCTTTGGGCAAAGAACCAGGTTTATACTTTGATAGTGACTATATGTTTTCCCACTCTGATAGCACCACATTGATGCTCAGACATGATGTGATGTTTATGTTTGCTTTGCTGTTTTCTGTTGCCCATCCAGGTTTTTGCCTTTCTCTGGATTGTGAAAATAGTGGTGGGAACCATCAGCAACAGAACCGCCGTCTATAATCAGGTCTCTCATAATTTTATCTTTTCTAGTTAACAAAAAAATGCAAAAAACAAAGACAACAAAGGGACTTAGTGTTGGGGTCTGCCATGAATACTAAAGTGGCCAGGGGGTGTGGCTCATCAAGTGAAAATAAACCATTCAAGTCACCCACATCAAGAAGAAAGTTTGGGAACAACTAGGCCAGTGTTTGCATTTGGGGCCCTGGAGTCAGGAGAGTTACATTTCCCTTCTCTCTGCATAACTAAGGCACCAAAGACAACCTAGTTAACCTCTCCTTTAGGAAATATTAAGTAAGCTCCTTCAAAGAACTGCCCTGAGAGATACTTAAAAGTGTGTCTGGTCAGGTTATCTGATTCTAACTTGCTACTTTGCAAGATCAGGTTTCAGCATCATTCTCTCATAGATTTGTAGGTGGGACGGCAGAAAGCGTATCTTAAGAAAGGTAGCTGCCTTGGCCATGAGCAAAGTTGTAAGAGTAAAGTCACTAAAATTACATACGTAGTTAAGTTTAGGTGAATGCAGTAGAGTTGGAAACTGGCTCCAAATGACAATTTAATTAAGTCATAAAAATGAATTGACACTATGAAAGAAAGTCTAATACTGCATATCAAACCCTAAGGACTGATGCTGCCAATGCTCAAAAGCTCCATATGACTGGCCTTTAATTAAGAAAGTAAAACCCAACCCAGGGATTCACTGTTAGGGTTGGCTCTGAAATGTAGATATAGCTGTTTTAGAAAGAAAATACCAGGAATACTTTAGCAATCCCACTTATGTATTATTAAGATCAGGAAAAAAATTTAACCACATGATTCATTAAATAAGCAGGGATTCTGAATAAACTGAAGTCTCCTGTTAAAAAATTACTCCTATTTATCCATTAACAAAGCTATTCCTTAGCTCATCCCTGCCATAACCTGCTCTATTCAAAACCATATGGGAAAGGACATTAAAAAACCGCCACAAACCATGGACTTCTGGTATTAGTGCTACACACAGTATACCCCTATTCATTATTCTACCTCCCTTGTTTAATCTATCATTAAGATTCAGTGACCCTACACTAAATTTAAAGCAGATCCTTCCTTCCTCCCATGCCTAAATTCACATACTTTTCTAGTTGGGGATGCCCTCAAGTATTAACAACTCTACGGGGTTTCTCTAATCTCAGCTCTGAACTATGTCATGCTATAGAACCAAGAAATTGCTGTTTTACATCTCTAACTATGGAGGCTTCCATTAAAAAAAAAAAAAAAAAAAAAAAAAGACCATATAATTTACTTAATAAGATAAAGGGGGGGATCACCATTTAATAAGTGGTTTTTCACTGTATATGGTAAAAGAGGTACATGGAGAGGCACTGTCATATGCTATGTTGTCTTAGAAATGAATAACACCCCCCCCAAAAAATAATACCTAAAGGCATTACTTCACTGTATTCATCACAGAACTTACAAGTTTCAATTATAAAACTGTCAGATGTTGACCATCTTAATGGAACAACAAAGAAAAAATGTTGATTTAAATATATAGTTGATTAAAAAAAAACACATTTGAGGAAAATAAGATTTCAAGAAAGCAAAAGTTAGTATTTCTAGGATATATGAGACTGCATTATCAAATTACAAACAAAAACTCTAATGACAATGTAGCAAAATAAACGGTAAGCAATTATATATGTAATAATCTACAAGAGCAAACAGAATTTTGTATGAAGATAAAAATATTCTTTGTGCTGTCCAATATGGTGGCCACTAACCACATATGGCTATTGAGCACCTGAAATGTAGTTAGTCTGACTGAGGGATAAAATTTTAAACTTTAGATCAGGAGCGGTGGCTCACGTCTGTAATCCTAGAACTTTGGGAGGTTGACGCAGGTGGATCATGAGGTCAGAAGTTCAAGACCAGCCTAGCCAACGTGGTGAAACACCGGCTCAACTAAAAATAAAATATTAGCTGGGTGTGGTGGGTGCACCTGTGGCTACCCGGGAGGCTGAGGCAGGAGAATTGCTCGAACCTGGGAGACAGAGTTTGCAGTGAGCCAAGATCATGCCACTGCACTCCAGCCTGGGCAAGAAGAGCGAAACTCTGTCTCAAAAAATAATAATAAAATTAAACTTAAAAAAAGTTTATTTATTTTTGGAGCAGTAGAATATGGGATGGGGAAGGGACAGGATATCATCCAGCTAATTGAGTAATTTTTTTTTTTTTTTGTAGAGATGGAATTTTGCCATATTGCCCAGGCTAGTTTCAAACTCCTGGGTTCAAACAATCTGCCCATTTCAGCCTCCTAAAGTGCTGAGATTACAGGCATAAGCCACGGCGCCTGGCCGGAAATTTAAGTTTAAATTGCCACTCACAGCTAATAGTGACCCTACATATTGACATTACTTAAGAAAGTAGAAAATATAAAGTAACACAAAAACATGCTACTGATAAACTATATACTTACATGCTTCACTTCATTTTTATTTCATTATAGTCCTTGAACTACAAAGGCAACTATAGTTAAATTAATTCTTCAAAATTATACATTCATTTATTCATTCATTCATTTATTTTGAGACAGAGACTTACTCTGTTGCCCAGTCTGGAGTGCAAAGGCACGATCTTGGCTCACTGCAACCTCCACCTCTGGGGTTCAAGCAATTCTCTGCCTTAGCCTCCCCAGTAGCAATCATGCCCAGCTAATTTTTGTATTTTTAGTAGAGATAGGTTTTTACCATGTTGGCCAGGCTGGTCTTGAACTCCTGACCCTCATGATCCACCTGCCTCGGACTCCCAAAGTACTAGGATTACAGTACTGGGAGCCAAGGCACCCAGCTACTTTTATTGTTTTTAATAGTGTTACTTTAAAGTAACCTGAGGTGGTGTGGAGTGGTTCACACCTGTAATCTCAGCACTTTGGGGGCTGAGGTGGGTGGATCACTTGAATTTAGGAGTTCCAGACCAGCCTGGGCAACATGGCAAAACCCCGTCTCCACACAATACAAAAATTAGCCAGGTGTGGTAGTGCACGTCTGTACTCCCAGCTACTTGAGAGGCTGAGGTGGGGAAATGGCATGAGCCCAGGAGGTGGAAGTTGCAGTGAGCTATCTCGCCACTGCACTCTAGCCTGGGTAACAGAGTGAGACCCTGCCTCAAATTAATAAATAAAGTAGCCTGATAAGTATCAGTAGAAACCATATGCTTGAGTATTTCAAAATTGAAGGGAGGCAGAATATATATAAATAATACCTTATTTGAAAATAAAAAACAAAAAAACAAAAGACCAGGTGAGGTGATTCACTCCTGTACTAATTAGCTGGGTGTGGTGGCACTCACCTGCAGTCCCAGCTACTTGGGAGGCTGAGGCAGGAGAATCACTTCAATCTGGGGGGCGGGGGTTACAGTGAGCCAAGATTGTGCCACTGTATTCTAATCTGGCAACAGAGTGAGACTCCATCTCAAAAAACAGGAAATAATCGGGTATATTTATAATCATCAAATAGTCTAAACATTCTTTAGTTAAAAATGTAGGTTTGAAGGCCGGGCATGGTAGTTCATGCCTGTAATCCCAGCACTTTGGGAGGCCGAGGTGGTGGATGACTGGAGATCAGGAGTTCAAGACCAGCCTGGCCAACACAATGAAATCTCGTCTCTACTAAAAATACAAAACTTAGCCAGGCATGGCGGTATGCACCTGTAATCCCAGTTACTCAGGAGTCTGAAGCAGAAAAATTGCATGAACTCGGGAAACAGAGGTTGCAATGAACAGAGATCATGTCACTGCATTCCAGCCTGGGCAACAGAGCGAGACTTCATCTCAAAAAAAGAATACAAGATAAGTATGACTTCCATAGCTGCCACATCATATAACTTAGTATCTAATTATTCATCAGTCCATTCATTCATTCACAAATGATTGCTTGAGTATGATTACAGTGAATTAGATGTTACTGTAATCGATAATGTTAACTGTATACCTGACAGCTTTTTATTTAAAAGGGTGAGGATTCAAACTCAATTTGGGGTCAAGATCCTTAATGTACTCATGTATTAAGTTAGCAGCAGGTGTAACAGGTATTACAATCACTACCAGCTAATTTTCATTACCTTATGGATTCATTAACTACCTACTGAACATTTTAAATTTTATTATTTACTTTGAGAGACAGGGTCTGGCTCTATCACCCAGGCTGGAGTGCAATGACATGATCAAGGTCACTGCAACCTTGAACTCCTGGATTCATTCAATTCTCCAGCCTCGGCCTCCTGAGTAGCTACAACAGGTACGTGCGATATATATCTATACATACACACTAACCACACCCCAAAATTAGCCCGCCACCACACCTGGCTAATTTTTTTGTATTTCTTATAGAGACTGGGTTTTACCATCTTGGCCAGGCTGGTCTTTAACTCCGAACCTTGTGATCCACCCACCTCAGCCTCCCAAAGTGCTGGGATTACAGGCATGAGCCAAAGTGCTTGGCCAGTTTTTTGTGGTTTTAGTGTTTGTTTTTTGGGTTTTTTTGAGACGGAGTTTCACTCTTGTCACCCAGGCTGGAGTGCAATGGCACGATCTCAACTCACGGCAACCTCTGCCTCCCAAATTCAAGCAGTTCTCCTGCCTCAGCCTCCAGAATAGTTGGGATGACAGGAACGTGCCATTGCACCCAGCTAAATTTTGTATTTTCGTATTTTCAGGTAAAACATGGGGTTTTACCAGGTTGGTCTGGCTGATCTTGAACTCCTGACCTCAGGTGATCCTCCTGCCTCAGTCTCCCAAAGTGTTGGGATTACAGGTGTGAACCACTGTGAAGGCTGGTCTTAAACTCTTGGCCTTAGGTGATCCTTCCTCCTCAACCTCCCAAAGTGCTGGGATTTTAGGCGTGCACCACCACACCTGGCAAGGATTTCTTTAAAAGATTAAATAAAGTGACTGACTGAATGAATTAATTTTAAAAAAATGCAGATGGGAAAAAAATGTAGCTGAGACCAGAGAAGAGACATAAAACTGAATATATAAACTCTGCCTTCTCAGGTGGGTCACCTGACTTCAGGAGTTTGAGACCAGCATGGCCAACATGGCAAAAGCCTTTCTCTACTAAAAATAGAAAAAATTACTTGGGTGTGGGCTGGGCATGGTGGCTTATGCCTGTAATCCCAGCACTTTGGGAGGCCGAGGTGGGCAGATCATGAGGTCAAAAGATTGAGACCATCCTGGCCAACATGGTGAAACCCCATCATGAGGTCAACAGATTGAGAACATCCTGGCCAACATGGTGAAACCCCATCTCTACTAAAAACATAAAAATTAACTGGGCATGGTAGCATGCACCTGTAGTCCCAGCTACTTGTGAGGCTGAGGCAGGAGAATTTCTTGAACCCCGGTGGCGGAGGTTGCAGTGAGCTGAGATCGTGCCATTGTATTCCAGCCTGGCAAGAGAGTGAGACTCAGTTTCAAAAAAAAAAAAAATTAGCTGGGTGTGGTGACATGTACCTGTAATCCCAGCTACTTTCAAGGCTGAGGCAGGAGAATTGCTTGAACCAGGGAGGTGGAGATTGCAGTGAGCTGGGATCGCGCCATTGCACTCCAGCCTGGGCAACAGAGTAAGACTGTCTCAAAAACAAAACAAAAAAAACCAACTCTGCCTCCTTACAAAATGCAGATCATCTCTTCATTAATCTTAAAAATGAAAATTAGGAAGACCTATGAAAATTAGGATGACAAAAAATTTTAAGAAAATACATAATGTACTGCTAATAAAGGACTAGAAGAATTTCCCAACAGATCTATAAGCAACTGATAAACCTAAGTTTAACAAGTACATTGAGTGCTAATAATTCATGAGCATTCATTTATAGTTGTCCAGTCAGTCAATAAACACATACTGAATACCTAATATGAGTAAAGTATTATTTTATAGCAGTGATTAAAGAGACAAAGCCTCTGTGTTCATGGAACTTACATTCACTATATATTATGTTCATGGTGGTAAGGGAGAGTGAGGGTGGAAGGAAACAAAATGACTAAGTGAATATATAAATTCATAAATTTCAGAGTTAGATATGTGCTATGATGGGTGATAACAGACTCTTGCCAGTCATTCTTTATTTTAAATGGGGCAAAATCTCAATGAGAAGGTACAAGTCCCAAGAGTGTTCCAGATAGAGAAAACATAATGCAAAGGCTCTTTTAGGCATATTCATAGATCCATTACACGTATACATTACATAGACATTCTCCAAAACTTAACATCATGTAACATATATATATTACATATATATTCTGTAATACCATCAAGTTTAATGCCGCTATAATTCTTTCTTTAAAAAATAAACTGAGGGTCCAAAACTCTCCAAAGTAAGTAGCAGAAGCAGGATTGAAAAGGAAATCTATGTGAATCTGAGGCTTTTTTTTTTCTTTTTTATTGTACCATGACATGTCTCTAAAAACTAAACTGGAATAGTTTGTTCTTTTTCTGTAGATCATCCCCTCTTCCCTCACTCCTTGCCAAAAAATTGTTACTCACATCATTCACTTACTTGGCTAACTCTTCATATATTTGGGACATGCTTTAGTTCAACTACATAATGATAAATCCCAAATTACTGTCAGGTAAAAATTAATAAAGTTTGCTATAGTGATAGCTAACTCAAAGGGATATTTCAGAGATTTTGATCAAAGATTGCTTGCCTTCAAACACAAGTGGGTGTTGTTTGTGTGTTTTTGTGAAAGTGAATAGATATTGTCATGCATTCCAAAATAAATGGCAACTGCATTTGATCATATTTTACTTTTTTGTCATGTGTTACTGCATTATGCCAGTAACAAATAAATTTGAGGTTGTCTATCCTTGAAAATTGTCACAGCCTGGCAATCATGGCCAATTTAAATCACTTATTCCAGAGCATAATTCTTTCAACTCCCCAACATTACCACCCATTCTTCATGTTGTATATTGAAAAAGATGACAATAGCTATTGCTAGATCAATGCTAGACCCCTGTCACCTTGTACATTTTAAAGTAAACCTGGTAAATTTTCTTTATGTGTATGTATTTATGGTTCTTCATTCTTCCAATCAACAAACATTTACTGAGTGCTTCCTTAAGTTCCAGACTCTCAGACAGTTCACTAGAGCGGAAGTCAAAAATGCAAATTTCTATAGCAGCCCAGTAAGTAACACAAATGAATGAAAGGTGATGAGCAAATGGCATTCAGCCTTTGTTTCGAGAATACAACATTGGAATGTTAGGGATAAAGGCAAATTAGAGAGCATGTCCTATCCAAAGAGGCAGATGATGCTCCAGACTAGCCGATTGCTCCTAGAGAAAATCTAAGGTTCAGCATCACCAGGATTTTCTGATTCTTTGCAAGAAGCCAGAAGTCACAGATCCTGGTTTCATTTCATTTTAAATGTGAAATCTACTAACTTTTAAATGTTGGCAGCCAGTTCAAATTTAAAACATGCTGGGACCCAAACTGGCTGCAAACAAAGTAATCTTGCGGCTGCCAGTGTGCAACCTCTGCAGGAGAAATACAAAGATAGATAAAGACGCAATTTTCTTGCCTTAAAGAAGCACACAATCCTCTAAGGGTCATATCTACAAACAAAGCTTTATGATACAATGTGATAGTTATAATGATAAAGATATCAATAAGGTATAAGAGGCCATGATAGTAGCTGCAACTACTATTCATTGAGTACCAAAGGCATTGGTCCAGTTACTGCACATGTTACTCTATTTGATGCTCACATCAGTTCTGTGGGTATAGAAATTGCTTTATTATGGGGTAGAGCTGAATGTGAATTTGAACCCCTATTCTTTGTGACTTCAAAAATCTGGATTTTTTTCCTGTAACATATCACACTGCCAGCCATTCCTCCAACCAAGTCTGAGTGCTTAAAAATCAACCATATGAACATTTGAAAATTAAACTAGGGCCAGGTGTGGTGGCTCATGCCTGTAATCCCAACACTTTGGGAGGCCAAGGCAGGCAGACCACCTGAGGTCAGGAGTTGAAGTCCAGCCTGGCCAACATGTGAAACCCTGTCTCTACTAAAGATACAAAAATTAGCTGGGCATAGTGGTGGACGCCTGTAATACCAGCTACTCAGGAGGCTGAGGCAGGAGAACCACTTGAACCCAGGAGGCAGAGGCTGCAGTGAGCCAAGATTGCACCACTGTGCAAACAGATAGATGGATGGATGGATGGATGGATAGATAGATAGATAGATAGATACCCCATCTCTACTAAAAATACAAAAATTAGCTGGGTGTGGGCGGGCACCTGTATTCCCAGCTACTCAGGAGGCTTGAAGCAGGAGAACTGCTTGAACCTGGGAGGTGGGGGTTGCAGTGAGCCAAGATCATGCCATTGCACTCCAGCTTAGGTGACAAGAGTGAAACTCTATCTCAAAAAAAAAAAAAAAAAAAAAAAAGAAGAAGAAAAGAAAAGAAAAAATGAAACTAATTTATTTGTCACCCATTTCATTTCAGTAAAAAAAAAAAAAAAAAAGGCTGGGCGTGGTGGCCGAGGCAGGTGGATCACGAGGTCAAGAGACTGAGACCATCCTGGTCAACATGGTGAAACCCCGTCTGTACTAAAAATACAAAAAATCAGCTGGGCATGGTGGCGCGTGCCTGTAATCCCAGCTACTCAGGAGGCTGAGGCAGGAGAATTGCCTGAACCCAGGAG
Source organism: Sapajus apella (assembly GCF_009761245.1). NCBI lineage: Eukaryota > Metazoa > Chordata > Mammalia > Primates > Cebidae > Sapajus > Sapajus apella. The sequence goes on along the minus strand of NW_022436976.1, from coordinate 35,146,103 downwards.
GTGGAGGTTGCCATGAGCCGAGATTGCGCCATTGCACTCCAGCCTGGGTAACAAGAGCGAAATTCCGTCTCAAAAAAAAATAAAAATAAAAATAAATAATCTACATAAACTCATAATATATTCAATTTCTGGTAAATCATTTAAATAGGAATAAGCTCTAGAGGCTGGTAGTAGTTTTCCTTGAGTTAAAATCTAGCTAAAATAGGAAAATCAGTTTCACTGTAATATAACTAGAACAGATAGCAAATGCTTAAGAAATTACTTTGGTTTCATGTTGAATTAATTATAATTCAGAATTAGGGAATCTAAGAATATTAAATTGATGTTTTCCAAATTGAAGAACATTAATCTCTGATACTATATAACAGATTGATAACAAAAGTATCGAATTAATGTTTTGTAAAACTAGGGTTTGAGAGTTACTGACAATCAGTTTTCTCACTAAATATTACAACTTCTTTTTTGGTTTGCTCTCTGCTACGCTTTATTTATATGTATAAGGTACATTTTATAGAAAGAATGCCTTCAAACACAAGTTATAACATGCTCTCATATTATTAAGAAAACACTTAGGGCCGGGTGCGGTGGGTCACTCCTGTAATCTCAACACTTTGGGAGGCGGAAGCGGGTGGATCACCCGAGGTCAGCAGTTCGAGACCAGCCTGACCAACATGGTAAAACCCCGTCTCTACTAAAAATACAAAATTAGCTGGGTGTGGTGGCACATGCCTATAATCCCAGCTATTTGGGAGGCTGAGAAAGCAGAATCACTTGAATCCTGGAGGCGGAGGTTGCAGTGAGCCGAGAGCCATTGCGCTCCAGCCTGGGCCACAAAAGAAGAAAGAAGGGAAGGATGGGAAGGAAGGGAAGGATGGGAAGGAAGGGAAGGATGGGAAGGAAGGGAAGGAAGGGAAGGAAGGGAGACAGGGAGGGAGGGAAAGGAGGGGAAGGTAGGGAAGGAAGGGGAGGGAGGGAGGGAGGGAGGGAGGGAAGGAAAGAAAGGAAGAGGAAGGAAGAAAGGAAGGGAGGGAGAGAGGAAGGGAAGGAAAGGAAGAGGAAGGAAGGACTAAAGGAAGGGAGGGAGGGAAGGAGGGAGAGAGGGAAGGAAAGAAAGGAAGAGGAAGGAAGGAAGGAAGGAAGGAAGGAAGGAAGGAAGGAAGGAAGGAAGGAAGGAAGGAAAAAAAGGGGGGAGGGGAGGGGAGGAGAGGGGATGGAGGAAAAGAAGGAAAGGAAAGAAAGAAAGAGAAAACACTTAGAAAATCCATCACAGGTCCAGGCACAGTGGCTCATGCCTGTACTCCCAGCACTTTGGGAAGCTGAGGCAGGCAGATCACCTGAGGTCAGGAGTTTGAGATCAGCCTGGCCAACTTGGTGAAACGCTATCTCTACTAAAAATACAAAAATTACTGGGGTGTAGTGGTGGACACCTGTAATTCCAGCTATTCGGGAGGCTGAGGCAGGAGAATCACTTGAACCCAGGAAGTGGAGGTTGCAGTGAGCAGAGATCGCACCATTGCACTCCAGCCTGGGAGACCAGTGAAACTCCATCTCAAATAAAAAAATAAAAAAAAAAAAGAAAAGAAAATCCATCACAGATTCTAAGAACTTCAGAGCAAAAATGACCTAAGGGATCATCTGGTCAAAACACCCAATGTAATAGCCCCCATAACATAGCCTTCTGACAAGTGGTCAGAATTTTGAGAGTTTCTATCTATTTCCACAATGCTCAGCTCAACTTAAACACCTCTGATTGTCTTGCTTGTGGAGTTAGAACACTTAAGCATAAAATTTAAGCAAATCAATTAAAAGCAGAGTCAACAGAAATCTATATGGTTACCTGAACAGATGCTTCTACATATATAAACCAACCATATATTATAGATTACAATCACTACAATGAGAATTCTAATTATTATTATTTTGAGACAGAGCCTTGCTCTGTCGCCCAGGCTGGAGTGCAGTGGTTGTGATCTTGGCTCACTGCAACCTCCGCCATCCAGGTTCAAGTGATTCTCCTCCCTCAGCCTCCCGAGTAGCTGGGATTACAGGAGCACACTATCATGCCAGGCCAATTTTTGTATTTTTAGTAGAGATGGGGTTTCATGATGTTGGCTAGGCTCGTCTCAAACTCCTGACCTCAAGTGATCCACCTGCCTCAGCCTCCCAAAGTGCTAGGATTACAGGCATGACCAGAATTCTAATTATTTTTATAAAACGCCTTATTTTCTGCCCATTATGTAATTACCTTAACTTTATCAGAAAAATAAAAAACAGGTAATTTTCTGTTTAATTTGTCATAAAGTTCGAATGCTTATAAGTCTCTTTAAATGATTCAATAACATTCTCATATACACACAGTTCAAAAAATATACTATCACTTTTTTTTTTTTTTTTTTTTTTTTTGAGCTAGAGTCTCACTCTGTAGCCCAGACTGGAATGCAGTGGAGTGATCTTGGCTCACTGCAACCTTTGCCTCCTGGGCCCTGGTTCAAGCAAGTCTCCTGCCTCAGACTCCCAAGTAGCTGGGATTACAGGAACGAGCCACCATGGCCAACTAATTTTTGTATTTTTAGTAGATACAGGGTTTCACCATGTTGGCCAGGCTGGTCTTGAACTCTAGACCTTGTAATCCACCCACCTTGGCCTCCCAAAGTGTTGGGATTAAAGGCGTGAGTCACCGCACCCAGCCCACACTATTTATTTTTAACCCAACCAGGAATCGTCCATTTTTCTGATCAGCTTCTTTTTTCATTCGTTTGTATTTGAGATGGAGTCTCACTCTGTTGCCCAGGCTGGAGTACAGTAATGCAATCTCGGGTCACTACAACCCCCACCTCTCAGGTCAAGCAATTCTCTTGCCTCAGCCTCTCAAGTAGCTAGGATTACAGACACAGGCCACCGCACCCAGCTGATTTTTGTATTTTTAGTAGAGAGAGTGTTTCACCATGTTGGCCAAGCTGGTCTTGAACTTCTGAACTCAACTGATCTGCCTGCCTCAACTTGCCAAAGTGCTGAGATTACAGGCATGAGTCACTGTGCCCAGCCTAATTAGCTTCTATCACTTAACTTTTCCACAGAACAGGCATGGTTTTATTAAAATGTCACCACTCCATTACTATTCTTTAGTTTTTACATCTAGAATACATACTGGAGCTGTTATTATTATTATTAATTTAAGATGAAGTCTTGCTCTATCGCCCAGGCTGGAGTACAGTGGCACGATCTCGGCTCACTGGGACCTCCATCTCCTGGGTTCAAGTGGTTCTCCTGCCTCAGCCTCTTGAGTAGCTGGGATTACAGGCACATGTGCCACCACACCCGGCTAATTTTTGTATTTTTAGTAGAGGTGAAGTTTCACCACGTTGGTCAGGCTGGTCTTAAACTCCTGACCTCATGATCCGTCTACTTCAGCCTCCCAAAGTGCTGGGATTACAGGTGTAAGCCGACATGCCCAACCTTTTCTTTTGAGACAGAGTCTTGCTCTGTCGCTCAGGCTGGAGTGCAATGGCAGGATCTAAGCTCACTGCAACCTCCACTTCCTGGGTTCAAGCGATTCTCCTGTCTCATCCTCCCGAGTAGCTGAGATTAATGGCATGAGCCACCAGGCTGATTTTGTATTTTTTGTAGAAATGGGTTTCTCCATGTTGGCTGGTCTTGAACTCCTGACGTCAGGTGATCTGTCTACCTCAGCCTCCCAGGGTGCTGGGATTACAGGCGTGAGCCACCATGCCCAGCCTGAAGATGTTATAATTCTTAAATATTTTCAATAGCTGTGGTATATCAATTCCATACAGCACAATATTTCTTTCTTTTTCTTTTCTTTTCTTTTTGGAGATAGAGTTTTGCTCTTGTTGTCCAGGCTGGAGTGCAATGATGTGATCTCAGTTCACTGCAACCTCCACCTCCCAAGTTCAGGCGATTCTCCTGCCTCAGACTCCTGAGTAGCAGACATGTGCCACCACGCCTAGCTAATTTTTTTTTTTTTTTTGTATTTTTAGTAGAGACTGGGGTTTCATCTTGTTGGCCAAGCTAATCTCAACCTCCTGACCTCAGGTAATCCGCCCACCTTACCCTCTCAAAGTACTGGCATTACAGGTGTGAGCCACTGTGCCCGGCCTCTTTTTTGTTTTTCCTTTTTGAGACAGGATCTTGCTCTGTCCCCAGGCTGGAGGCTGGTGGTGCAATATGGGCTCACTGCAACTTCCACCTCCCAGGCCCAAGTGATCTTGCCATCTCAGCCTCCTGGGTAGCCGGTACCACACCACCATGCCTGGCTAATTTTTGCGGTTTTTTTTTTTTTTTTTTTTTTTTAAGAAGCAGGGTCTGACCATGCTGCTAAGGCTGGTCATGAACTCCTGGGCTCAAGCGATCCACCTGCCTTGGCCTCCCAAAGTGAAGGGATTACAGGTGTGACCACCACACCTAGCCTCCAGAACAGTATTTCAATGTGTAACTCTAGAGATAGAGGGTACTTGTACCTAATTAAAACTATGAGGCCCAGCATAGTCCTCACATGTGTTAATCTCAGCACTTCGGGAGGCCAAGGTGGGCCCATCACTTGAGCCCAGGAGTTCCAGACAAGCCTGGGAAACATAGGGAGACCCTGTCTCTATTTTAAAAAAACAATTAGCTGTTTGATGTGGGAGAATTGATTAAGTTGGGAGGTTGAGGTTGCAGTGAGCCATAGAACTGTAAAATATTTTGCATCTTTCAATAAAACCAACAAATACGCATGTCGTCTAATGTCGCTTTCTGTTTTGATTTTCCAACAAAACATTAAACCTATTGTTTACAATGATAGCAGAACTCCAAAACAAAAATTATGTTGGTAACTGGTTAGCCTACTTACCTCCTCAGTTACAAAAGTAAATCTGCTATGTATTTAATATTATATAAACTAGTATATCTCAGCCTTTTTGAAAAGAACTTCAGGTACTATAACTAACAGTAAATATTGTATACAGAACATAAAACTGAGGACTTCAGGGAGAAGCTGTATTATTATTATTATTTTTTTTTTGAGACAGAGTCTTGCATTGTCATCCAGGCTAGAGTGTAGTGGCGCGATCTCAGCTCACTGCAACCTCCGCCTCTCGGGTTCAAGCGATTCTCCTGCCTCAGCCTCCTGAGTAACTGGGATTACAGGCATGTGGGACCATGCCTGGCTAATTTTCTGTATTTTTAGTAGAGATGGGGTTTCACCATCTTGGCCAGAGTGGTCTTGAACTCTCCAACTTGTGATCCACCTGCCTCAGCCTCCCAAAGTGCTGGGATTACAGGCGTGAGCCACCGCACCCGGCCAGCTATTTTTATTCTTTTAATATTTAGTGTTAAGATCTGAATATCGTGCTTATCTTATCCAAAATTTAACAAGAAATTAAAAACAGTTTCAGGTATAGACGACAGTACATGTTACATATGATGGTTAGAAAGACACTATTTTAAAAGAAAACATATATACATCATGATTATGGAGGTTGTTTTAGAGAAAACACAAAATCCAAATGACTCTTAACATTATACCTAGGGCCGGGCGCGGTGGCTCAAGCCTGTAATCCCAGCACTTTGGGAGGCCGAGGCGGGTGGATCACGAGGTCAAGAGATCGAGACCATCCTGGTCAACATGGTGAAACCCCGTCTCTACTAAAACTACAAAAAATTAGCTGGGCATGGTGGCGCGTGCCTGTAATCCCAGCTACTCAGGAGGCTGAGGCAGGAGAATTGCCTGAACCCAGGAGGCGGAGGTTGCGGTGAGCCAAGATCGCGCCATTGCACTCCAGCCTGGGTAACAAGAGTGAAACTCTGTCTCAAAAAAAAAAAAAAAAAAAAAAAAACATTATACCTAGACCAGGTGTAGTGGCTCATGCCTGTAATCCCAGCATTTTTGGAGGTCGAAGTGGGTGGATCACTTGAGGACAGGAGTTCGAGACCAGACTGGTCAACTGGTGAAACACCATCTCTACTAAAAATACAAAAATTAGCTGGGTGTGGTGGCACACACCTGTCCTCCCAGCTACTCCAGAGTTGAGGTGGGAGAACCGCTTGAAGCCAGGAGGCAGAGGTTGCAGTGAGCCAAGACTATGCCACTGTACTCCAGCCTGGGTGACAAAGTGAGACCCTATCTCATTAAAAAAAAAAAAAAAAAATTATACCTCAATTTCAATTTTATATAAATGTTACTTTTGATAAAAACTGACAGGGACCTTAATAGGAAATACAAGTTATTTTAACACAGTAATTTTTTAAAGTAATATTTTAAGGCCTCGAGACATTGTATTTTCATTTGTTGGTATTTATACCACCTATAACTAGGAAAAATTAATCAGTTAGCTCTTATAATGTGAAAGGAAATCTTTGAGCTAATTTGAAATGGTTCACACTATTGGTTTCCAACTTGGAAATTGAAAGGTGAGTTAGTTAAGCAATAGATGCCAAAAACTTAGTAGGCAGCAAAGTCATAGCAGGAGTAGCTTAACAAGGTGATAATAGACAGAAATGCCATGCTTACTGTGCTATTGAAACATGTGTGTTTAATAGCCTTGATTTCCAATAGACTTTTTTTTTTTTGGTTCAAACTCTGAAGCAGAAAGAAGCTACAGCCTATGGCAATAGGCCATTTTAAAACTCAGTCTCGAAAAATTCACTCGATTCTGAAATTTGGTCTCTGCCAGCAGGGGTCAGGCAGTAGAGGAATAAAGCAGCTGATATATTCAATCACTTATTTATTCATTACTTCAGCAAGGAATGTTCCTATCATAGTCAAGGCATTCAGGCAGAGGTGAATCTGAAGCAGCTCATACTCTAGTGGGGGTCAGAGACATACAACAAATGATGTACTGGTAAATGGGTCTCCCAAAACAAAAAACAGTGTTTTGAAGAGTTTGCCAATTTCCATGAGATAAGTAATCCCACTGAAGCAATTTCAAAGTACCAACACTTTGTCAGATTGACAAAATTATTGAATATTTAACAATCAGCTTTCTTGCACTAATAGGAGTGAGCTAGAGCATTTAACTAATAACTTCAATTGAATGTTTCCAAGTTAACACCAATACATGCTACAATATAGATACAATAGAAAGTGCTAGAGGCTGGGCTCGGTGGCTCACACCTGTAATCCCAGCACTTTGGGAGGCCGAGGCGGGCAGATTACGAGGTCAAGAGATCGAAAGCAACCTGACCAACATGGTGAAACTCAATCTCTACTAAAAATACAAAAATTAGCTGGGTGTGGTGGCACGCACCTGTAGTCCCAGCTACTTGGGAGGCTGAGGCTAGAGAATAGCTTGAACCCTGGAGGCAGAGGTTGCAGTGAGCCAAGATGGAGCCACTGAACTCCAGCCTGGTGACAAAGCGAGACTTCGTCTCAAAAAAAGAAAAAAAAAAAAGTGTTATAGTTAAATTGGTTTAAAGAAATTCAGTTAATTTCAACAAATACTTTTTGTTCTTTGATTATTCTTAAAACATTCTGTTCTTTTCTATAGAGAACATAAACATCAGTAAGATATAGTCACCCCCCACTCAAAGAGTATATAGGCTATAAGACAGATGAAGCCAATTACACAAATGTTGTATGAGGCACAATATCACTGTGTGGTATTTGAAGGCTAACTCAGGAAATAAGGAGAGGTTGTGTTCACATAGGACACAGGATTATAAAAGGTTTCCTGAAGGATGTGTCAGCTGAATGTAGTCTTCTTGAAACATATACGGATCTTTGAATGGCATGAGGAGAAGGGTTAAGGCTGAGGGAACTACATGAGCAAGAAATCACATCCTTTTAAAAAATACATGTGTTCAGAGGCAGGTAAGTAAATATCAGTTAGTAAAATCTGAGGTACATGGAAAGACGAATAACTTCTAGAAAAAACATTCTAGAGTTAATAAAGTTGCATTCACCTACATTGTCTCTCTCTTTTTTTTTTGGAGACAAAGTCTTGCTCTGTCAGCCAGGCTGGTGTGCAGTGGCACAATCTTGGCTCACTGCAACTTCCATCTCCTGGGCTCCAGCAATTCTTCTGTCTCAGCTTCCTGAGTAGCTGGGATTATAGGTGTGTGCTACCATGCCCGGCTAATTTTTGTATTTTTAGTAGAGATGGGGTTTCACCACTTTGGCCAGGCTGGTCTGGAACTCCTGACCTCAGGTAATCTGCCTGCCTATAAGTGCTGGGATTAAAAGTGTGAGCCATCATGCCCAGCCCATTGTCTCACTTTCATTCTCACAAACAACATCTGTCAAGGAAGTAATACTACTGTTATGCTAATTTTACAGATAAGGAAAGAGCCCATGTAGCGAGATAGAAGGAGGGTGAGATAAACTACTGCTATAGCACATAGAGTATAATGGATGAAAGATTAAGGAAATGAAGTCACAGAAAGCACTACAAATCATAAAGTGGGGAAAAGCAATGGCCTTATTGTGAATTCTTAAGTACACTTACCTATCTTCTGCATCAGTACCTCTGTTTATACAGCAGGAAGAGTTGACCATTAAGTCCTATATTAGCACCCTCACCAAGATGTGTTGCACAGCTTCAGGAGACGCCATTTTCAACTTGTTCAGCTATATGTGTACAAGTGTACAGCTACTGACACTAGTTAGATGCTTTAAGAATCAAATTAACTAAGGTTGGGGAAAGGAGTTGAAAAGTATAAAACATCAACTCAACATGAAGTTTCCTCCTCTTTCCCCTCAATGAAGTAGGCATGAACTTTCAAGGTCAGCAACTAGAGTATCACTGACTAGCACATTTTCCCCAGAAATACACTCAAATTACTATGAAGTAAAAACTATTCTCCTTCCTAATGGATCTCAACTAGAAATATAGATGATATATGATAATTACCCCATAGAGAGTATGTTTTCAAACACGCTAATTAATATGTTTATTCCCTAAAGTAGTCATTCCCTGCTCAAATACACTTCCACTACATTATAGCAACAGAAAAATACTGATGGCAAGCGCTATGCAAGGTTAGTCACAGAAACTTTGTATGATAATGTAAACAGTACCCAGTAATAGGCCATGTTATCACCTAGAAAAGTTGCTCTTAACCAACTTGAAATGTTATTCTAGCAGTGCGACATAACTGCCGGCTAATAGTTGGAAAAACAGTAGAAGTATGTCCCCTTTAAAACAACGTAACGGAAACACATAAATTACGGTTACATAAAACTCTCCAATGCTTAATATCAAACTCAAGAAAACTGACTCCAACATTATGAAGTCTATTTTTTCTTGGTTTAACTTCAATAGTGAGAAAAAATACCTAGGCAATACCTCAGCAAGAGTTCTTTAAACTCTTGGCAAACACTGGTATATTGAAACTTGTTTTTTTTTTTTTTTTTTTTTGACAGAGTCTTGTTCTGTCGCCAGGCTGGACTGTAGTGGCGCAATCTCAGCTCACTGCAACCTACGCCTCCTGGGTTCAAGCGACTCTTCCACGTCAACCTCCCGAGTAGCTGGGACCACAAGTGCATGCCACCATGCCCAGCTAATTTTGGCATTTTTAGCAGAGATGAGGTTTTGCCACGTTATCCAGGCTGGACTCAAACTCCTGACCTCAGCTGATCCACACACCTTGGACTCCCAAAGTGCTAGGATTACAGGCATGAGCCATTGCGTCCGACCTGAAACTTGGTATTTTTATATTTTATCCAAGTGGGACAATTTCCAATTCTCTAGTTTCCCTTTTTGGAACAATTTTTTATTTTGTACGTGTAGCTCTCCTTTTAAGCCCTCAGTTCTCAATCTCATATTTAGTTTCTTTTTTATTTTTCAATGTATAACTCAGTAGTTTTCAGTCTATTCACAGTCATACAACCACCTTCACTAATTCCATAACATTTTATCACTCAAAAAACAAACAAACAAAAACAACAAAAAACAACCTAAAAAATGGGCAAAGGATTTGCATAGACATTTCTCCAAAGAAGATACATAAATGGTCAATATTAACACATGAAATGATGCTCAAAATGGGCTAGGTGCAGTGGCTCATGCCTGTAATCCCAGCACTTTGGGACGCCCAGGTGGGTGGATCACCTGAAGTCAGGAGTTAGAGACCAGCCTGGCCAAAATAGTGAAACCTCATGTCTATTAAAAATACAAAAATTAGCCTTAGCCAGGCATGGGTTCTGCGCCTATAATCCCTGCTACTTGGGAGGCTGAGGCGGGAGAACTGCTTCAACCCAGAAGGGAGAGAGGTTGCAGCGAGCGGAGATCATGCCACTGCATCCAGCCTGGGCAACAGAGCAAGATTTCATCTCCAAAAAAAAAAAAAAAAAAAAAAGAATGATGCTTAAAATCTAGCCATTAGGAAAATGCAAACCAGAATCACAATGATACTACTTTACCTCCACTAGAATGGCTAGTCTTAAAAAAAAAAAAAAAAAAAAGAACATAACAAGTATTGGTTAGTACGTGGAGAAATAGAAACCCTTATGCATTGCTGGAAGAAATATAAAATGGTATAGTCACTATGAAAATCTGTTCCTCAAAAACGTGAACACAGAATTATCATATGAGTCAGCAATTTCATTTCTTGAGTATATACGTAACAGACAGAACTGAAAGCAGGACTTCGAAAATGTATCTGTACAACTTATGTTTATAGCAGCATTATTCACAATACCTAAAAGGTGAAAACAACCCAACAGTCTATCAGTGCGTGAATGGACAAACAAAATGTGGTACTTACATATGATGGAATATTCAGCCTTTAAAAAAAATAAAAGTCTACCACATGCTACGACATGAATGAACCTTGAAAAGAGTAAGCTAAGTGAAATAAGCCAGATAGAAAAAGCCACATACTGTATCATTTCACTTTATGAGGCACCTAGGGTAGTCAAACTGAGAATTTGACAGAAAGTAGAGCGGTGGTTGGCTAGGAGCTAGAGGCAAAGTGGAATAGGGAGTAGTTACTGTTTAATGGGTACAGAGTTTTGATTTGTAAAGACAAAAAAGGTTTTGAAAATGGGGTAAAGTGATGATTGCACAAGAATGTGAATGTCACTTGGTGTCACTGAACTTTATGTAAAAATGGCTAAAATGCTAAATTTTATGTTATACATATTTTACTACAATTAGAAAAACAGAAAAATCATATATATGGTAAAGTTACCATCTGACACAGTAATTCTACTCCTAGATTATAACAAGATAATTGAAAATATATGTACAAACAAAAACATGTAAATGAATGTTCACAGCAGCATTATTCATAATAGCTAAGAGGTGGAAGTAACCCAAGTGTCCATTAATGAATGAACAAAAATGTGGTATATCCATACAATGGAATATTGTTCAGTCTTAAAAAAGGAATAAAATACAGATTGTATGTGGCAACACAGACAAACCCTAAAAACATGCCATTCTATTTTCTGTTACTTTATTTTAGAATTCTGAAAATTAGCTTTTGTAGGGAGAGGTAAGATACCAAATACAAATTTGTACCCATGAAACATTAAGATTTAAACAGATTCTCCACGTTCATTAAACATTCTACAGTATAAATAGAAAGATCATTGTGTTTTGTTTAAATTACATTATATTTCTTGTATAAAACTGTTGCACACTGGCCGGGCACGGTGACACGTGCCTGCAATCCCAGCACTTTGGGAGGCTGAGGCGGGCGATCCTGAGGTTAGGAGTTCAAGACTAGCCTGACCAATGTGGTGAAACCATGTCTCTATCAAAAATACAAAAACTAGCTGGGTGTGGTGGTGCATGTTTGTAATCCCAGCTACTCAGGAGTCTGAGCAGGAGAACTGCTTGAACTGGGGAGGCAGAAGTTGCAGTGAGCTTGACCCCGGGAAGCAGAGGTTGCATTGAGCCACTGCACTCCAGCCTGGGTGACAGAGCAAGACTATCTCAAAAACAAACAAACAAAAAAACTGCTGCATACAAAGAAAATAATTATTTGAAGAAGTTTAAAATGCATTGTGCTGCATAACTTGTGATTATTACTGAAATGTCAAAACAAAAACAATAAAACCTCAAAGACAATAGCAGTCATTACCTATTTTCCTTTCCCTCCAGCCGGGTGCCCCATAGATGTGTGAATTCTAGGCTTTTTTTTTTTTTTTTTTTTTTTTGAAAAGGAGTCTTGCTTTCCTGGCCCATGGGGTACAATGGTGCGATCTTGGCTCACTGCAACCACCCCCCTCCCCGCCCCCGGGTTCAAGCCATTCTCCTGCCTCAGCCTCCAGAGTACCTGGGATTACAGGAGCCTGCCATCACGTCTGGATATTTTTTTGTATTTTTAGTAGAGATGGGGTTTCAACATGTTGTCAGACTGGTCTCAAACTCCTGACCTAGTGATTTGTCCGCCTCAGCATCCCAAAGCGCTGGGATTACAGGCGTGAGCCACTGCACCCAGCTACTCAGGGCATTTTATGTAAATGTAATTACATAATATGTGGCTTTTTGTGTTGAATTCCTTTCGTTTAGCTTTTTTTTTTTTTTTTTTTTTTTTGAGATGGAGTTTTGCTTTTGTTGGCCAGGCTGGAGTGCAACGGCGCAATCTTGACTCACCACAACCTCTGCCTCCTGGGTTCAAGTGATTCTCCTGTCTCAGCCTCCTGAGTAGCTGGGATTACAAGGATGGGCCACCATGTCTGGCTATTTTTGTATTTTTAGCAGAGATGGCGTTTCTCATGTTGTTCAGGCTGGTCTTGAACTTCCAACCTCAGGTGATCTACCCATCTCGGCCTCCCAAAGTGCTGGGATTACAGGCGTGAGCTACTGTGCCTGGCCTCATTTAGCATATTTTTAAGGTTCATTGATGTTGTCATATGTATCCATATTTCATTCCATTTTTTGTGACTGAAAATATTCCATTGTATGAATATACCACAATTTGTTTATTCATTCATCCATTAATGGACTTCTACATTTTGGCTATTATGAACCAATTACTATAAACATTCACGTACACATTTTTGTATGGACGTATGTTTTCAATTCTCATTATATATCTAGAATTGCTGAGTCAGATAGATAGTAACTATGTTCAACATTTTGAGGAACTATCAAACTTTTTTCCACAGCTACTGCATCATGTCATAATTCCACCAGCAATGTGTAATATCTTACATTTCTCAACATCCTTGCAATACAACACTTGTCACTGTCACCTTTTTTTTTTTTCCAAGACACAGTTTTACTCTGTCAGCCAGGCTGGCATGCAGTGGCACGATGTCAGCTCACTGCTGCCTCTACTTCCTGGGTTCAAATGATTCTCATGCCTTAGTCTCCCCAGTAACAGAGATTACAGGCACCCACCACCACATCCAGTTAATGTCTGTGTTAGTAGAGATGGGGTTTCACCATGTTGCCCAGGCTGGTCTTGAACTGCTGACCTCAAGTGATCCACTGGCCTCAACCTCCTGAGTAGCTGGGATTACAAGGATGGGCCACCATGCCTGGCTATTTTTGTATTTTTAGTAGAGACTGGGATTACAGGCGTGAGCCACCACATACAGCCCACCTTTTACAATTCTAGTCATCCTAGTGGTATAAAGGGGTAGTTCATTGTGCTTTTTCCTTTGTTTTAATTGACAAATAATAATTTTATATATTTACGGGGTATAAAGTTATGTTTTTATATATGTTTACATTGTGAAATGATTAAATCAAGTTAATTAACATATTCAGCAAGCTGGGAGTAGAGGCTGACACTTGTAATCCCAGCACTTTGGGAGGCCCAGGCAGTCAGATCACTTGAGCCCAAGGAGTTTCAGACTAGCCTGGGCAACATGGTGAAACCTCATCACTACAAAAAATACAAAAATTAGCTGGGCATTGTGGCAAGTGCCTGTAGTCCCATCTACTCAGGTGGCTGAGGTGGGAGGATTGATTAAACCCAGGAGCTTGAGCCTGCAGTAAGCAGTGACTGTGCCACTGCACTCTAGCCTGGGTAACAAACCAAAACAATAATCCCCACATATCCAGCACTTGAAGTATTTATTATTTTTTTGTGGTGAGAACATTTAAATTCTAATTTTTTAGCAATTTTGAAACATATAACACATTATTAAATATAGTCAACCTGCTGTGCAAAAGATTAAAATTTATTACTCCTGTCAAACTGAAACTCTGTACCCTTTGACCAATATCTCCTCTTTCCTCATTCCTACCCCTCTATACCCTACCACCATCCTCTGGTAATCATCATTCCTTTTTCTACTTCTATAAATTTGACTTTTCTAGAATCCATAAATATAGGAGATCATGTTTACTCAGCATACTGTCTTCTAGGTCTGCTCATGTTGTTGCAAATGACAGAATTTTCTTCTTTTTAGAGGCTGAATAATATTCTGTTGTATATATTAATATATACCGCATGATCTCTGCTTCTGATAATCAACATTCTCCTCTCTACTTCTATGAGTTTGACTTTTCTAGAATCCATATATAAAGGAGATCATGTTTATTCACTTAGCATACTGTCTTCCAGGTCTGCCCATGTTGGGGAAAATGACAAATTTTTTTTTTTAAAAGACTGAATAGTATTCTGTTGTATCTATTAATATATACCACATGATCTCTATCCATTTATTCATTGATGAACACTTAGAGTGCTTCCATATCTTGCTTGCTTATTGTGAAAAATGCTTCAATGAATACTGGAATGTAGATATCTGTTTGACACACTGATTTCAATTTCTTTGGATTTTTTATTTGCATTTCCCTAATGACTAAAGATGTTGGGCAACTTTTCATTTGCTTATTGGCTGTTTGCATATCTTCTCTTGAGAAATGTGTATTCAAATCCTTTGCCAATTTTCAATTAGATTATTTGTCTTTTTATTATTGAGTTATAAGAGTTCTTTATATATCCTAGATATAAGTCTCTTATCAATATACAATTTGGAAATATTTTCTTCCATTCTGTAAACTGTCATTTCATTTTACTGATGATGCCCTTTGAGGCACTAAAGTTTTTAATTTTGATGAAGTTCAATTAACCTGTTTTTCCTTGTTTGTGGTTTTGGTGTCCTATCTGAAAAACCATTACCTAACCCAACAACCAGAAAAATTTTTCATGTTTTTTTCTATGAGGTTTATAGTTTTAAGTCTTAGATTTGGATATGTGATCCAATTTGAGTTATTTTTTCTTTCTGTATGGTATGAGGGAACAGTCCGATTTCATTCTTTTGCATGTAGATATCCAGTTGTTCCAGCACCACATGTTGAATTTTCTTGGTAATCTTGCTACAAATTAATTGACCATAAATGTAAGGGTTTCTTTCTAGGTTCTCAATTCTAGTGCATTGATCTATCTGTCTGTGCTTATGCTGGTTCCATAGTCTTTCTTTTTTTTTTTTTTTTCAGATGGAGTCTCGCTCTGTCACCCAGGCTGGAGTGTAATGGTGCGCTCGGCTCACTGCAACCTCTGCCTCCCAGATTCAAGCAATTCTCTTTCCTCAGCCTCCCAAGTAGCTGGGATTACAGGTGTGCATCACCACGCCTGGCTAATTTTTGTATTTTTAAGTAGAGACTGGGTTTCACCATGTTGGTCAGGCTGGTCTCGAACCCCTGATCTCGTGATCCTCCTGCCTCAGCCTCTCAAAGTGCTGGGATTACAGGGGTGAGCCACCGCACCCAGCTTTTTTTTTTTTTTCTGGAGACAGAGTCTCGCTCTATCACCAAGGCTGGAGTGCAGTGGTGTGATCTTAGCTCACTGCAACCTCTGCCTCCTGGGTTCAAGTGATTCTCTGCCTCAGCCTCCTGAGTAGCTGGGATTACAGGCCCCCACCACCACACCTGGCTAATGGTTTCACAATCTTTTTTTTTTTTTTTTTTAAGATGGGATTTCACCATCATGGCCAGGCTGGTCTTGAACTCCTGACCTCAGGTGATCCACCCACCTCGGCCTCCCAAAGTGCTAGGATTACAGGCGTGAGCCACTGTGCCTGGCCCAGTTTCACGGTCTTAATGCCCATGTGGAATTTTAATTCACTTACCACTTACCAAGTTAATGACATCAAATTAGCACCATTTATATTTATTGTCTCTCAATATTATAAAATCTTATATATTAGAAAGCCTTGTTATGTAAATATAACTTACTTTTACAGTCTTATTGTAGCATATGCATATAAGGTAAAAGTCTACTTTAAGATAAAAAATTCCTCATTATTCATGAAAAAAATTGATTTATAGAAATTCAAACACCATGGCAACAGAAAACTCTATTTCAACACTGAACCCTTTAAGTAATACCTTAAGGATTAAAAGATTACTTATATTTCATAGCAACGTATTTACACATTTATATATATAGTCACTGCCTATAGACCAGCATATGCTTTCTGTCTTTCTCGCTTTCTCACACACACACCTATACAAATGGTTCACTTGAAGCACGTGAGATTTCTTTTTTTTCTTTTTTTGATACAGTCTTGCTCTGTTGCCCAGGGTGGAGTGCAGTGGCGCAGTCTCGGCTCACTGCAACCTCTGCCTCGTGGGCTCAAGCGATTCTCCTGCCTCAGCCTTCCAAGTAGCTGGGGCTAAAGGCGCGTGCCACCATGCCTGGCTAATTTTTTATATATTTAGTAAAGACGGGGTTTCACCAGGAGGGTCTCCATCTCCTTATCTCGTGATCCACCCGCCTCGGCCTCCCAGAGTGCTGGGATTATAGGCATGAGTCACTGCGCCTGGCCAAAGCACATGAGATTTCTAAATTCCCACATAATCACCAAATTTTAAAACCAATATTTGAAGTGACAATTATTAACAGAAATCAAGACTCTTAAGGTATTTACTATATTTCTGACATTTCAAATTTCAAGCAAAGTGATGTATATATATGTCGTTATAAAAAAAAACTGACCAGCAAAAAAATAGCAGCCTTTAAAAATGCCTTACTAAGATTTCCTTGTTTAAGATATGAAGAATAAGGGAAAAATCTCCCAATTCAACAGCAATGAGCTGATATTTAAATGATATGCTTTTCTTATTATTATGATGATGATTATAGGGCATTATAAACATACTTCTTAGGCAAAATTATTTTACATTTTCATTAGGCAAAGAAGGCATGTAAATATAATGTACCTTTGATAACAGAACACCGAAAGGACTAGAAACAAATGCTAACAGCATATTTTGAATTTCATATACATAACCTATAACTCCAATATTTGCTTTTGAAATTGAGTTTTCATTAAAAAAATAAGGAATCTTACTAATTATCTCACTTATAATTAATTTTATTTAAATGTGATTTTCATTATAAGTTTTTCTTCATAGTAATGATTATGGATCTCTTCTATAATACTACAGTCAGGAGAAAAAAAAACCCCACAAAGGTCTCCAAACCAAAACTTTAAGAAGTATTTGCTATAGTAACAACTATAATGTGGTAACAATATACCTACAAAAAATTATGGCATGTAGGCCGGGCATGGTGGCTCATTCCTATAATACCAGCACTTTGGGAGGCTGAGGTGGGCAGGATCATCTGTAGTCAGGAGTTACTAGACTGGTCACTATGGTGAAACCCTGTCTCTACTAAAAAATACAGAAAAAAATAGCCAGGTATGGTGGCAGGTGCCTACAGACCCACTACTTAGGAGACTGAGGTGGAGAATTGGTTGAACACAGAAGGCAGAGGTTGCAGTGAGCCCAAATTGTGCCACTGCACTCCAGCCTGGGTGACAGAGCAAGACTGTCTCAAATTAAAAAAAAAAAAAAAATTATGGCATCTATTAAATTGATAGATTTTAACTGGCAGCAAAATAGAAGGAAAGAGGCTAAGAAAGTCAGTGCGTGAAACAAAATTTTCTATTCATCTGAATAAAGCTATAGTTAGACATAGATTTTTAACTTTCCTAAATACTTTCAAGATAGTGTCTAATGATGCCACGTTGGATAGACATCCACTGTACTAACATCTAAAACAGGCTTATTTCTAGCAGAGAACACAAGCGGAATTATACAAATGAATGCAAATTAATGCCCTGCAAATGTGCCATTTAACTATACATTCAAGAGGTCCTGCAAGTATATAAAAATTCTAGAGTTGTTTATCTTTAAAATATAAAATGGAGGATCCATCTCTTTTATAGTATATGTGATTTCTCTCTATAGAACAAAGTTCTTTTTTTTTTTTTTGAGACAGAGTCTCACTCTTGTCACCCAGGCTGGAGTGCAGTGGCACAATCTCGGCTCACTGCAACCTCTGCCTCCTGAGTTCAAGTGATTCTACTGCCTCAGCCTTGAGTAGCTGGGATTACAGGTGCCCGCCACCATGCCCGGCTAATTTCGGTACTTTTTGTAGAGGGAGTTTCACCATGTTGGCCAGGCTGATCTTGAACTCCTGATCTCAGGTGATCCACCCGCCTTGGCCTCCCAAAGTGCTGGGATTACAGGCGTGAGCCACTGCACCTGGCCCTTTTATTTATTTTTTTAAAACTACTTGCTATTAAATGGCTAGGCAAGGGAAATTCTACCAATATTATTCAAGATTCTCCACATGCACAACTTGAAAACAATTCAAATTATATAAGTCAAATAGGAAATCATGGCACCTTGATTTCTAACAATGGAAGAGTTATTACATGTGTAAGATAGAGTCTTATTTTGAACATTGCCTAGCTCTTTCATTCCATAGTGTAATCCTGGATTTCCTCTGGAGTATATCTTATGCTCCTCTCTCAAAATACATAAAAAATAAGGTTTACGCTTTTCCAAGCAAAGGTATATAGCCTCCCAGAAACAAGCCTAATTTTCCTTTATACAGTCTTTTCTTGTTTTGGAGGAAGAAAATGTTCTCTTGGGTGCCTACAGTCCTTTCAAAGGCTTTACTAAGAGGTTACTCTCCCAGCTTCTTCTGGAATTAGTCAAATCACATTTATTTCTTCACTGGATTCTTGTTAATCAACCTCAACAAACATTTGACTTTGACTGTTATTTCTCAATTATTTAAACTTTGTGGGCATTTGACTTGTGTAGCATCAAGTTTCTAGGCAATTACAATCATAATCAATGTGTGGAATAGCTGTAGCCAAAACAGAAAAAGATTCCTTCCTTGCCTTCATCTAAATGGATACCATATATCTCTGGATACTGCGAACCAAAACTGTACTGGCATTTTAAAAAATTCTATTTTGAACTCTTAAGTGCAAATATAATTGGTTTTCCTCTGTCACTCATGGGACTTTTCTAGTATCATTCTTTTCCAAAGTACCTTCTTTCCTCATGCTTTCTTCATCCTTTCCATCAAATGTCCATGCTCAGTATTATTTTTCCTACTGCCCTCCCTCCACCCCCATGCATTAGCTATAAAGTAGATGTAAAGCTTGGTGTAAGTCCAAAAATTTTATGATCAAAATATATACTTAGCAAATTGTTTGGCTAAATCTTTCATGTATGATGAAAGATTATTACCACAATTCATTAGCAAATTATAGACTTTGAAATGTAGGCAGACAAATATTTGGCCCTGTATCAATCAATTTGGACCAGCTGGGTAGAAATTCACACAATCCCAGGAAACCTGGGAAGTGAGGTGCTCTTTCATTTTTCATTCACTTGAAACATTAAAGAAAAATTATCATTCTATAAAAATGTCCACTTTTCAAGATTTTAGCAAAGCCACTTTAGAATAGGTTTTATTTTCAGCCAATCACTACTTTAGTGACCAATAAACTAATCATTTTTCTTGCAGTTGATTGTGAAGAAATAGTGCCTAATGCTAATGCATACAGGGGCACTCTAATACTTAGCCATGATAATCCAGTTTAAAAAGCTAAATATTTAATAACAGTTCTATTGCTTTTAAAAGGTGGGGGGCTGTGCTACAGACATTAAATAAGCCCAGAAACTAATTTTGCAGTTATTCATGATAAATAATATCATTAACATTCTCTCTCTGGGCCCCCCTAGCCTACTGAGGTGACCCTATGCAAAGATTCTGATTGATCCTATGTCTGTCTGTTCTGGTTAAGCTACAAGGCAGGCCGTATATAGGAACAGCTGCACTTTGGGAGCAACTTAAAACAAATTTCATCTTAGTGGCATCTAATCCAGTGCTTGGTACAAGACTCATGGAAAAGTCAGTGTCAAAATTAAACAATGCCGGCTTTGCAGTGAGCAGATGCTTTTGCCTTGCAGCTGTAAAACCCTAGAACAATCCAGTACTCTACTGTCTGGTCACGCAATGACCACAAAGCAAGGAATACATTTTGTCATTTATATAAAATGTTTACTACAAGCTTTTAAAATCTTTTTTCTCTTAAAAAAAAGGTTTTCAAAATAATAATAGGAATACACTGAGGGTAATAAGCTACTATACTATAGCCCTATATTGAGCAGTAATTTTTTTAAAAGAAAATTTACCATAAAAAGTATGTTTGAAAAAGAAAAACTCCTTGACTATATAACACTGTGTCATATACAAGACATATTAGACAAAAGAAAAGTTACCATAATCAGATGTTTTAAGAGGCTGTCATAACCTTTGGCATATAAAGATAAACATGTAAATACTTTTTTACATGCAGGCTTTACCTTAATATGCCTAGGCTTCGTACAGATTATATTTATGAGCACTTTATATTCACTTACCCTCCCTTTGGTTTAATTCCTTGTGTGTGTGTGTGTGTGTGTGTGTGTGTGTGTGTGTGTGTGTGTGTGTGTGTGGTGTGTTTGTTTTACAGAAGGTTGGTGAGGAATAAAGAGGTTACTATTTCTTATTTCATGACTGGAGGATAGTTAAATGTTAAAATACTTCTCAGCTTAAGTAATGTGGTACTTAACACATCTATGAAGAAATTACAGCCTTTCCCAACACATATCCTAGGAAAAAAACCTTGTCGCTGGCATTCAGAAATCTAGGAGTTAATATTTTAATGCTGAAAAAGAAAAACCTCTTCTTCATGCATGAGGCACTGTCTCTGTGAAACCAAAGAATCAGCCCAATCTAAGTAAGTGACTACATTGTCATGATCAATCCACTTCTGTAACTGAGGTTCTGGCATTAAAGATAGCTTTTCACTGTGCCTACAAGAAGGAAATCTAGTACCTTTACCTTTCTTTTAAATGGTCTGCTGCAAAAAATTTTTTGCAGTGAGTTTTTCTTAATCTTTCATATTTTTTCTTGAAATATTTTTCTCCCCAAGGATATCAATTCATTAATGCTTCATTACTTATAAATTTCACTGGATATTTTGCTGATGGAAGGTTTGGGAATTCCCCTTATATCCCTCCTCACCCTATAACTTACATTTCAATGAGCAGTCCCAAAGTATGAGTACATTAATATGAATCAAATTTTATTTTAAATATCAAAAAAAGCATGTTACCCTCTTACATGAAGCCTTTAAGAAATAAAAAAGATTTTTGTGGTTGCTTGTGTATTTCTGTGTTTTATTTTCTAAAAATATAATTAAAACTTACTGACATGAAAAGCATATTGATGCAATACGCCTTTTAAAATATAAATTCCAGACATTCATTTGAAGAAATGATCTGAACTTTAAAAAGACTATGAAACATTTACAATTATCATTATGTACTATTGGTAAGATTTTGTTGTATTCCTTGCTTATAGCTATAATTAAAATAAACTGGAACATGGTGGTAGTAATATATGCCATTAAACAAAAGTAAACAATGCCATTAAAATATATCACAAGAATTAAACTTAGAACTATAACAACATAAAAAGCAAGTGATGTATATTCTAAATTTGATTTCTTGTATCCTAACCTACATAGCTTACAATAAGAATGAATTATTTTACAGTGTTAGTATTCCAAATTATAGTACTACAAGCTTTAAGGATAAGAAATAACTATAAATTTGCACAAACTGCACAGGCTTATTTTTTTAATCTCATAACTTTAATAATCAGAATTATAACAGAACTGTGTGAAAATATTTTGTTTAAAAACATATTCCAAATTAAGATTATTAATTATACAACTGTAATTCACATTTAATGTACTTTATTACATTACATATTTTTATAGGACCATCTAGAGACTTGCAAAAAATGGTTGGCTCAAATAAATGGTTCCCTTTTAAGTGCATTTTATCCCTTTAGGTTCATACAATAACAGCAATATATTTTTAAAGTATATATTTTACTCAAAAAATACATAAATAAGTCACAAACCAAACGCTAACAGATGTGTGACTTCTAATTAGTTATAATAATCTCTGCTTCAATGCCATTAGAATGTGCCTTTCTTTTCTTTTGAAAACTAAAAAAGCTTTCCTTTGAATTTTAAACTGTCAGGGGGCTTCAAAGTCAATGTACAAAATCTGCTTTGATTAAAATTTTAGACATCTACAGTGATAACTTTATGAAAGGAAAATATTAAATTATAATTATCCTAAACAGACACAGTCTTGTGAAACTAAGCCTACATTCATGTTAAAACACAAAGAGTTGAATATAATGAATTTGATTCATCCTCGGACACAAAGCTTCACCACAGTAAACTCAGTCAACTGTTGCTCTTGCGCCTATATTCATGGTGCTTAAATAGCGCACTTTAAAACAAAAAAAACTCCAATTGGCTTTTCATACATCCACCCTCCCCAAAAATAACGCACTTGAAAAACTCAAATGATATGAAAGGCTTCAAGGCCTCTTTTCTCCCTTTCATACCCCCTCTTTTTTTTTTTTTATTTCTGTTTGCAGTAATCTGCCTTTCTCTTTCTCATTGCTACAGAGCAAGCGAGAAGGCTCAGAGCTTTGAAAAGGGGGCTCAATGTGTAATGGGTCCACTAGAATTAATTTACTTGCACCAAATCCATTGAGCACAGAGGTTCTTCCCCCCACCCTTCTCAAATCATTTGGAGTCGAACGCAGCCCCCGGCCTTTGTAATTCTAGTAAAGCACTTAAAGTGCACAGTAGGTGTTCATGAGGACCATCTGGTCAAAAGCAAAACAAGCTGCTGATTTTGCCTTTGAATAGAATGAAGCAAGTGTGAATTAGTCTCTTCAATTAGCACTATTACAACCTGTCAAGTGCATATTGTAAAACAGGATTATTACAGTATTGGTCACCAGTGCAATTATTTACTCTCTGCCTTTTCTTGCATATAAAAAAATCTTATGTTTATTAGCTTCTGATAACTGAATGTAATTTCTCTTAACCCAGGCATTTCAAAACTACCAACACAGAAATCACAAATTATAAAAGGTAGTTGGCTATGATGTTTGACATACATATCTTAACTAACAAAAGGCTAAAGACTGTCCTTAATTCCTAAAATTTCATTGCCTCTGTCTTCTTGAAATGTAGGTAGACAAATACTTATATGGGTCGAAAAACATATCCAATCCAGATTATTCTAAAATACTTCTAGAGGGGGATAAAGACTTGTCAGTTCCAAAGAGCTGCATTATAAATATTAAATTTATTACCTCAGGGGATAATTTATTAAGAATCACAGGAAACCTCAATATTTATAAAATGATTCCTATTGATTTATTCATTTGAAGTGGTATGATTTCAACAGATCTCAATTTCCAAATGCAACTTGAAACTAATAACATATATGCATATTTGAAAGAAACACATAATCTTCTTTTCTGAAAGCTTGAATTCACTGCCCAGTTGCAGAAGAAATTATATCTTTCATTCTTGCTAAAATGTCATTTATGATTTCAAATTTTGAAAAAAATCAAGCTATAATATATGTTAATTAAATTGGTTCATTATAATTGATCCAATATATGCCATTTATCTTGCAGTAAAAACAAACCACTTAAACTTTTAATTAAATAAGCACACAACTTAATTTACCCTCTTGCATATGCACATTCTCAGTTATCCTACTCTTATTTCAGTTCTGTGCCAGCAACCCCAAACCTCCCCATACTAGAAAACAAACAAACAAACCAAAAAAAACACCCAATACTTAAAACACTTACAGAAAGGCCATGTTAGTTAAGAATGTATATTCAACCCACTACTACAACATCAATAATTAACACAATTTGTAAAACACTACATATTTTAATTACTGTTACTGGCCACCAGCATTAAAGGAGAACAGTTCAAAATATTTGACGTTTGTAAAGCAAGTTAAGAAAGTAGCAAGTAGAAAAATAGACACAACACACAAAATCTGACATTAGGTTCAAATGTTCAGAATCGGCTTCATGATTATGTAACCAAGATTATTTTTAAGGATTGGCATCATCTATGTATTTAGTTCTTTCAGTTCCTGATACTAATTCGACTCTAATGGCTTCCCACTTAATGACTAGTTTGTACAAGGTCGTACTAGTACTGAAATGTTTTACTACTCCCTAATATATATCTTTACAGGTTGTCAATTTTCCCCTTTCATGCCATTAAGAACTAAATCAACATTAATAAGAACAGTAAGAATTCTGGGGTAAAGTGAAACTTGGGAGAGGATTTAAATAATTCCAGTAGCTATGTATCATGCTTCTTGATATAAGAGATAAGTAATACTCCATGATTCTGCACTAAGAATACTTAGGTTTCTTATTGTTATTCTGGGTCATGTGTATATTCCTTAAATTATATAACACATTCGAAGAAAACAATATTTTACCTAACAGAAGCTTTTGCAGTAGTAAGACCGATAACAAAGAATCAGTTTCCAAGAAAAGTTGGCTTGATTTCAGGGACTCCATATCCTTTTCCACACCTGGGTTTTGGATTTGCTGAAAGCAAATCAATCTTTTTTTCCCCTTAATTTAACCCATCCCAAGTGCATTTGTAACCACAGATCTTTAATAGCATTAGTGAGAATTACTAGAATCTGCACAATAAACTGTTGAAAAATCTGAATTCTCAGCATAAAAAAATTCATTAAAATAAGGTAAGCCTATTTAAGGAAATTCACAATTTTAAAGTGTGACAAATAGCTAATTTAGGACCCAAAAAGGTCAAAAAGACAGACTATCACAAAGTTACTGTCACATTCATTGATGATTTTTATAAGCTGTTTTGCCGTAATGGAAAAGATAAAAGATTTTTTGTCTTAAGACTACTTGTAACTCTCTCCATTCTGACCTTTTTATTCTGTCACTGCTTTTTCCTCAACTAGGAGGATAATGTAAGTGGAAGGATTTGTACAGAGCTTTAAAAAAACAAAATCAAACGAAAACCCTCAATAACTAACTGGCTTAAATTAAAATCTAGAGCACCCAAAGGACACAAGTCATGCATTGTGAGGCAGCAGACCACAAAGCCAGAATGAACAAACACTTGTACAACTCTTGGTTTAACACCACTAACTTGCAATGACCATATGGTCATTGAATAGTTTATTCGAAATTCAAACTGCATTTTAGTTCTATTTTCTAACTCAGTATTTTTAAAAAATCTACTTTGTTCTAATTAAAAGTTGAAATCATAGTGCCTTTTTCAATCCTATTTCATTTAACAGAAATTTCCCTCAGGGTAAAAAATAGTGCAAAGCTTTCTTTTTAAAATGCAAGGCTTTCAAAAATTTAAAAAAAAAAAAAAAATGACCAGGAATTTTTGTTTCGTGTTTCAAACATTTTTTCCTTTCCCTCAATTATGTTAGTCAGAATTTATTCTTGGACCTATTAATACTGAAATGAAATTCCTGAAACTGGTGACAGAGATTAATTTAAATTTAGCATATATGGCATAATTAAGCATTCACATTAATAAAAAACAAATACTAGCATTATAAAATAAAACTACAAAATTGTTTCACAATTATATTTTTATCTTGATGCAATGAAACTAACTTTCCAATCATGCAACAAGAAAAATGTACATACTTAAGTGTCATTGTAAATTGAATGGCTGTAGATAAGAACATCTTGTCCTTCACCTAAAACCACCCTGTCTATTCCACAAGTTTAAGCAGAAAAGTCACAGAACTAGGCCCAGAGAGGTGACCCACATCCTTTATCTATGTTGTACAGACTAAAAGAGCCTATGTGTAGCTGTCTACTCACAGAGAAGCAAGTGACATAAGTAGCAACTGTATTTGTTACTAGCAAACTAGCATTTAAAAATATTATTTTAAATTAAAAAAGGAAAAAGAGAAAAAAGGAAGGAAACCAAACTCTTGACAAGGAATACATAAGAATATCTGTCTTGGCAAAAATATTTCTGGAACATTTTAAAAATGACATTTAAAAAATGGTATAAAAAAGATTAACTGTTTTTAAGTCCTTGAAGCTTAAGATATATTTGATAATCTAAATAGCAGGCCATGGAGAACAGTTTCAGCCAACTGTGGCACACAATGGGACATTTACAGAATTTTAAATATTTCTTTTTAATAATTGATGTAGTCATTTTGAATCATTCTGCATAGGATATCAGGTGTGAGCAGATTGCATTAACGCTGCTTAAACATTTCAACTTGTCAGTATGGCCAACTCGATTTCGGAAATATTTGCAGTATTTTCCCATCGAAACAGTAATAAAGGTAAAATAAATATATGCCACTACTTTATAATCACCGAACATTAATGAATATTTTATGTCTTTTTAAATCTCCCTGTTTAATTTAAAAGGGTGAAATTAAGTCTCCTCCCTGCAATATGCCAATTATCTGTAAATCAAACAATAACTTGGCCATTATGCTCCTTTTTGTTAATATAAGAGAAGCTAATTTGAAAACACTGAATTGCATTTTTAGGCTATCTGCTGAATAGTCCTTTCTGCCCTCTTGTGGGAGAAAGATGAAACACACCCAAATCACAGAAACTGCGGGTGGGGATTGAGGGGGTGGCAGCAAAATTATGGCTGGAAAATTCAATCCGAAAGAAAAAAGGCAAACTATATTTATCCACTATGCATTATACTACTCTTCAATTTTAAAAAGTCAGCAACAAAATAAATTTACCTATTATCTTTGTTTTGAAAAAACTGAAGTTATTTTAAATCTAAATTTCCTTGTTTAATTATATTCACATACATAATTTACATTTTACTATCCATTGAAATTTCAAATACTATAATAACTCTGAGATAGAGCCATAGCAAAATATTATTTCTACCAGAAAAACACAAATAATTCTTCAAGGAATTAAATTTTTCAATTTAGAGAATAAAATATTATGGAGGCTGAAAATGAAATCACAATTTATACATTTTAAAGTCCTGAAAAAAAAATCAAATAACTCAAACCTATGATTCAGTTTAGGAATCAGATCAGAAAAAATTTTAAAGACTTTTGCTGCTAGTCAACAAACTATTCAAGTAATCAAAGAAAATAAACTGAAAGCAATGAGTTATTTACGTCAAATTCAAAGCTGAAATTCATTGACAATATAAAAAAAGAAAACCATTAATAGTCTACAGAAACAATTCATATACTTCAGAAAGAAAACATTAGGGTGAAAATGACTTGTTCTTTCAAAATGACATTGATTATTTTAAGCAATGTAGTCTAAGAAAAAAATTATAAAATAATCCAAAATTAAGGATGATTAATTCTCTTTAGAGAAATTAGTAGACAAATGAGTGTTGCTTTCATAACTTATAAGGTGTAATATGACATAGTCATCATTTCAATGTTTGTAAACACAAGTGCTGTCATAGCCTTAAACGCTCCCCTCGCCCTCCATAGAGA
Source organism: Sapajus apella (assembly GCF_009761245.1). Lineage (NCBI taxonomy): Eukaryota > Metazoa > Chordata > Mammalia > Primates > Cebidae > Sapajus > Sapajus apella. The sequence goes on along the minus strand of NW_022436976.1, from coordinate 35,118,537 downwards.
AAAATTACTAGCTTTAGGTGGGTGGGGCCCAAGGCATACCAAGAAGGTACCACTTCTCTCTTGGGGTTGGTTCTCTTTTGAAAGAGTGGCCCCGGTTGGTCATGTTGAAGAAAATATTGACACTATAAGATAGTCTCCAGCAGCATCTTAGGAATCCTGCTCAAGGCCAGGATTGAGCTGCTCAAATTCCTTTTAGAAACAGGGTATGCAATATAAATAATTATTTGAAAGCGACCTTTCAAATAAAATAAAAGATCCTCCAGAATGAATTTTGTCAACAATTTCCAAATTAGTATTTTGAATAATTACTATAAAACCATGAAATATATTACATAATAATCAGTTATGTTTAAGTAGTGTTTCAAGTTGACTAGTTTAAAAATTATCTAGAGTTCCCATTTACATCTTTCTTTCTAGGTCAAGTCATTTAGTATATCTACAGTAATCACTGATGCTCCAGTTAATTAAAATTTAAGAACCCAATAATGAAACATAAAGAGAATCTCCAACCAGAACAGATAAGCCCTCTTTAACAGGGTCAACATTAGCTATAATGAGCTACCTTTATTTCTTAGCTGTGAGACGTAACTCACCTCTTGAATAGTACTGCTTCCTGAGAAGTTCAGGTTGTACTCCCGCTGGACTTCTCGGTGGGTGATGATCAGCATGAAGTTTTGATTTAATGACTCCTGCAGGGCACTGAAAGGGTTGAAAGAAAAACAAGGAACTTAGAGATGAACAAGTTCTAGCTTGCTTTACAGCTAGCTGCAAAAACCCCAGGAGTACCCTAACCTCCACACAGGCATGTCTGGGCCCAATGTTACCACATTTTCAGCTCCTAAAGGCAAGAGAACACACTGAGAACAACCAAGGGGAGCTAACCTGTTAACTCTTTCTCTGCCAAGGTGTTTTTAAATTTCAAGTCTAAATGCTTTGTATACTTAAGAATTTTCTACAAGTCATATGCTAACTCATAATATCTGCATATGTATCTCCTCCAACAAAACTGTCAATTACATCCAAATATGTTACTAAAATGTATACTCAAAGACTCTGGTTTGGTCAGGCGCAGGTTTCACCATGTTTGCCAGGCTGGTCTTGAACTCTGGACCTCAGGTGATTCGCTTGCCTTGGCCTCCCAAAATGCTGAGATTACAGGAGTGAGCTACCATGCCCAGCCCACCCCGGAACATTTTATAAAGGCAACTGGTAAGATGTGACTTACATTTACACTTAACACAAGATTATTCTGGCTGCTCTGGCTACAGTGAGCAAAGACTGGAGGTAAGGAGAGCAGATAGGAGGTTGGTTCAGGAAAAAAGTGATGGTAGCAGGCTGAGGCAGGTGGATCACAAGGTCAGAAGTTCAAGACCAGTCTGGCCAATATAGTGAAACCCCGTCTCTACTAAAAATACAAAAAATTAGCTGGGTGTGGTGGTGTATGCCTGTAACCCAGCTACAGCTACTAGAAAGGCTAAGGCAGGAGAATCCAGTGAACTGGGGGTGGGGGAAAGGGAGGTGGCAGTGAGCCGAGATCAGGCCATTGCACTCCAGCCTGGGGACAAGAGTGAAACTCTAGCACCAAAAAAAAGTGATGGTAGCTTGGAGTAGGGTGGCAGAGGAAGAGATGAAAAGCTGTAAAGTTCAGAATATATTTTAGAGGTAGAAGTCAGACCACTTATTGATGGATATGAGAGAAAAATATAACCCCAAGGTTTCTGGCATTAGTAACAGAAGAATGGAATTACATTTAACAAGAAAAAGTGGAGTAGTGGCAAGTGAGGTGAAGAAATTGAGAGAGAAGTTTTGGTTCAAAATTTGAGATGTCTATCAAGATGTTTTGAGGTGTCTATTAGACATTTTGAAAAAAAAGTCATGTACAGTTGAATATAAGAATAAAAGGTCAAGTAAGAGAACCCAGAGCAGGAGAGTCAGTAACATATAGTCAGGTTTTAGACTTCGTGGCCAAAACAAATCACCTAGAAAAAATAAGTGACATCGAGAAAAGAGAGGCCAAGATGGAACCCTAGGGCATTTCAGTCATTTGAAATCAAGCAGAAGAGAATGAGTCAGTTTAAAGGAGATTGATAAATCATCACTGAGAGAAGAGAAAAATCAAGAAAGTATAGCATAAGGGAGCCAAAAGAAATGACTGTTTCAAATAGGAGGGCAGGATCAATTATGCCAAGTGCTGATGAGACATTAAAGGTGGGAAGGACAGAAAAATGACTATGTTCAGGAAACAGTAAAAAGCTCAATGTGACTATAGCAAAGGCTGTGTGAGAGAAGTCTTCTGGGAAATGAGGCCCAAATAATAGATGGGGTCAATGTTCAATATATATATGTTGAATGAATTTGGGGACAGAAGTGGCAAGTAATGGAAAGACTTATTGAAGTTTCAAGGCCTTCTAAGTACATCTATTTTACGACTATTCTACAAAATGTTCCTTTTTCTCTAGATCTTGACTGACATGCCCTCATGTCAAAAAACATGCTCACTACAATCTTTGTTCATACTGTTCTCATCCTCCTTTCCTTTACTCCCTTCCAAATACTGCACAACTTTCAGATCACCTTTCAGGCCTCTACTTCCATTTACTAATGACCTTCTCTTCTCTGAATTCCTATCACATATTTTATTTAACAATTATAGCTCATCTTATACAGTTTGCTTTGTTTCATGTGTGGATGCCCCGAATTCTAGACCATATGTTTTTACAACTGATTATCAGGATATCCCTTGGAAGGTAGCACACTAGAAGGTGATTCAATTCAACTGTATAAAGACTTAAGAAATATTTCTGCATATTCTGAACTGCATATAAAGAACTACTGATGATCATTTTTTTTTTAGCCTATCTGAGGTTTCATTTTACTCACAAAATTGTACTTCTGAAAGGTTAAGTAACTGCCCCTGGTCATCAAGCTACAAAGAGGTGGAATCCAGTTCCTAACCTATATTTCATTCTATGTTCTTCAAACCTGAGCATCCTACCCCCCAAAAGGCTGGGCTGCTGGGCAAGAGTAGGTGAACAAGACTCCTGCCTGCTAGAAGTTTACCACTCATTCATTCACTCTATAATTATTTGATTCCTATTATTTGTAATAATACAGGAATAAAAGATAGAAATCACTGACCTCAGAGAGGCTCTAGAGAAAAACATCAAACAGAAGTTAAGATTGTGGAGAAGGGAGAACACTTTGAAGTACTATGAATAAAAATTGATAATAATTTGATAAGTAGATATGGAAGATGATTTCAGACCTAGAATAATTTGAACAGAAATGAAGATGGGGGAATATTAAGAAACGTGTAGAACGCAATGAGGAAGAAGTATAAGGGGATGTGAAGAAGAGTCTATGACAGAGAAACCCTTAACAATATTCAAGACCTACATTATGGAGGGCTTCAAATGCTAGGCTGAGGAGCTCAGAGTTCCGGAAGTCTTGATTAGCACATAGATCTTCCTTTATCTTTACATACGAATCTATGCATATGTTTAATATTTTTAGTGCTTGCCTTTATGCAGTTCCTCATGTATGTTTCTTGATCTTGACTGGCAGACTTGTGTAATAACTTTGCAAACTGGTTTGCCAGGACCTGTTTGACTGCCAGACTACTTTGGAACACCAACTTTGTCTAGTTCTACAATTCCTGGATAGCTCTGGAAGAGGATAAGTTGGCAAGAATAATATTTATGGCTTTAATCTGCTTGGGAGTCATAAAGCCAGATCTGAATCCCTGTTTCACTACTTGCTAGTTCTTTGACCTTGGCAAGTCAATCATTCATTCTTTCAACATACTTATTGAGTGTATACCACATACAAGACCCTATTTTCGGCACTTAACTACTCTGCAAATTCTTAGAAGGTGATAATACTTCCTTCATAGAAGTATGAATATTATATTTAAAAAGCCAAGAGGGAATTTTTATTGCACATAAGTTATAAGGTGAGCCATTACAACCTACTGAAAATAGAATACTTTTGAAGGGTACTCATACTTTAAAATCTTACAGTGATAGTGAAACATCAGCAAAAGGATCAACAGTGTTTTTGTGGCAGTTACTTTTCATGTTTTAGTTCTATCCCATGGCAGGAGTTCATACAGAGTAAAACCTTGTTCTGATCACTGAACATAACTGTATATTACCCAGACTGACACTGTTTTTTTTTTTTTTTTTTTTTTTTTTTTACATAGGTCTTGTTTGGGGCTGATTCTACCACATTCATGCTCCTTGTGAGAACAGTTTGTTGGAGGAGTCAGATAAGGGTATTATCTTTAAACTTAGACTCTAGCCTGATCCATTTACTTAGCCAATAATAATAGTGACTAACAATAAGTTCTACCACATATCAGCCACTAAGAGATTCATATCATTATGAAGTTATTATCATCATTTCCATTTTACAGATGAGGAAACTGATGTTAAGTTACTTGCTTTCAATGTCATACAAAAAAGTACCAATGACCTAGGTCTAACTTCAGAGATTACACTCTTATGATTAGACTTCCAGGTACCACGTAAGTGAACACAGTAAAATCATATATCTGCCCTCACTGAGTCTAATGAGGGATGGGCAAAGCAGCAAACTTACAATTCACATATTGTACCCTGTGCTTCTGAACTCTAATACCTATTTTCCCTAAGGCACTATGGAAACACAGAATAACAACTAAATTAGGCTGGTGATGTTTTCCACAGAAACTGGTAAGTTAACTGTGTAAGTTTTGTTTTGTGATGACTATGAGGGGAGGGGTGAGTGGGGAAGGCTGTAAGAAAAATACCATGGTTGCTGGGCTTGGTAGCTCACACCTGTAATCCTAGAACTTTGGGAGGCGGAGGTGGGTGGATCCTTTGAGGCCAGGAATTCGAGGCCAGCCGAGCCAACAAGACGAAACCTTGTCTCTAATAAAACTACAAAAATTAGCCATGCGTGGTGGTACATGCCTCTAATCCCAGCTACTCGGGAGGCTGAGGCACAAAAATAGCTTGTATCCGGGAGGTGGAGGTTGCAGTGAGCTGAGATCACGCCACTGCACTCCAGCCTGGTCAACAGAGAGAGATTTTGTCTCAAAAAATAACTTTTAAAAATGCCATGGTAATCTGTATAATTTGCAAAGATATTTTTGCTAAAATGTTATCTAGGCAAACTGATCCTACCTTCTAAAGCTAACTATGAGACGAATCCTCAGCTGCAGCATCCAGAAGCAATCTTCTCCCACACAGTGCCCCCTAATGATTGGTTATGATAGCCACGGTTAAACCACCTTTGAGCAGTCTTTTATCTTCAAGCTGACTGGGCCCTGTGGCTCACGCCTGTAATCCCAACATTTTGGGAGGCATAGGTGGGTGGACTGCTTGAACCCAGGAGTTCTAGACTAGCCTGGACAACAAGGTGAAACCCAGACTCTACAAAAAGTACAAAAATAACCCCGGCACGGTAGCTTGTACCTGTAGTCCCGGCTACCCGGGAGGCTGAGGAGGGAGGGCCTCTTGAGGATGGGAGGCGGAGGCTGCAGTGAGCCAAGATCACACCACTACACTCCAGCCTGAGTGACAGTGCCAGATCCTATCTCCAAAAAAAAAAAGTTCACGCTACTTCAACTTTTGATCTTCAGGGTCAAAAGGATGAGTGTTAAAGCCAGTAAGAAATAATGAAACCACTAAAAAAAAAAAAAAAAAAAAAAAAAAAAAAAAAAAAAAAAAAAAAAAACCTGCATGTTTTCTTTTTCTTTTTATTGAGACGGAGTCTCATTCTGTCACCCAGGCTGGAATGCAGTGGTGCAATCTCGGCTCACTGCAACCTCCGCCTCCAGGGTTTAAGTGATTCTCCTGCCTCAGCCTCCCTAGTAGCTGGGACCATAGGCACATGGCACAATGACCAGCTAATTTTTGTATTTTTAGTAGAGACGGGTTTTCACCATGTTGGCCAGGCTAGTCTCAAACTCCTGAGCTCAGTGATCCCCTGTCTCAGTCTCCCAAAGTGTTGGGATTACAGGCATGAGCCATCACACTTAGCCTAAAAACTGCATGTTTTCTCTTAGAGGGAAAAGAAAAGATATAAGCAAATGTAGAACCTTAAAAAAACAAAAACAGAGACAAGGTCTTGCTATGTTGACCAAGCCAGTCTTCTCCTTCTCCTGGCTTCATGCAGCCTCTTGAGTAGTTGAGATGACAAGTGTAACCCACTGAGCCTGGCAAATGTAAAAACTTTTGAAATATTTGCATTATGAACGAGGACACAATTTGGTTTCTACAAACAGAAAAAGACTATTAAAACTGATTGTTCTTGCTCTACCCTCAGACACAGACTGAAGATAATATTTCAAATATAATCAGAATCATATACTTTGTCCCTGGGGCTCCAGTGCTATTTGCAACAAAATAAAAATGAAAACATTATTAAGCACCTAGTATGCAAAGTGCTACCCATTTTCACATACATCACCTTATAATTTTTCTAGACTGTTTCTAAATTTTAAAATTGAAAGTGGTGGGGTGGGAGCCAAGCACAGTGCTGTGCGCCTGTAATCCCGGCTACTTGGGAGGATGAGACAGGAGAACTGATTGAATTCAGGAGTTTGAGACCAGCCTGGGCAACACAGGAAGACCCTGTCTCTAAATCAATCAATCTGGCATAAGGGGTAGGGAGGAGTAGCATGTAACAGAAGAAACTATACAAATATAGATAGATAACCAATTTAAAATTCTCAGTACTATTACTTAAACATCAATACCTAAGTCATTAACAGTTCTAGAAACCATTTTAGTAAACTTCTTTTCTCTACTCTCTTCTTTATCCACGAGTATTAGGATTCCAATGCTCTTTCCTTTTTTTTTTTTTTTTTTTTAGACAGAGTCTCGCTCTGTTGCCAGGAACCAGGCTGGAGTGCAGTGGCACGATCTTGGCTCACTGCAATCTCTGCCTCCCAAGTTCAAGCAATTCTCTTGCCTCAGCCTCCTGAGTAGCTGGGACTATAGGCGCATGCCACCACACCCAGCTGATTTTTGTATTTTTAGTAGAGACGGGGTTTCATTTTGTTGGCCAGGAGGGTCTCAATCTCTTGACCTCATGATCCGCCTGCCTTGGCCTCTCATAATGCTGGGATTACAGGCGTGAGCCACCGCGCTCAGCCCTCAATGCTCTTTCAGTAGCAGAATGTCCATCTAGCTATGCCTGGGAGATCCCATTCAAATTTAACTATGAATATTTATCAGGAACAGAGAGGTTACCTATAAAATACCAGCCTTCTAATGAATACCAATGTAATTTTAATTCACTGGCTTAGTTTATACATTTTACATACCCCTCCACATTTAAAAAAAAAAGGGGGTAAATCAGGTATAGCAAATTTTAAAACATAGGTCCTAATAAATTTGAAGCTTTAGCACAGGTATTTTTATGCATTTGAACATACAAAGCCATATATTATTAGCTTACATATGTCAAGTATTGATAAAATTAGCAGCAACACTAAGAAAATAAATGTAACATTCTACTGTCTTGACTGAGTTTATTTCTCATTCAGAGAGTACTTCAGCAACTCACTTAGAAGAAAGCACAGGGTTATTTTAATATATACTAATTTTTCAGGGATAACTTAAGGCTGCATTATGTTAGTAAAACAATCCACTGCATTAATTGAAGAAGGAATGACTGATGAAGAAGAAGAGGAATTACTTCCTCCCCCCACCCCATCACCTCCCCCTCACTCACCAACTAGCAGCAGGCCCATTTCACAGGGTACTACTGTTGTAGGCAAACCGTCTTGAACCAATAATAATCACAGTAATTTAAGGATTTCTCCTCCAGGAATTCCTTGAATCCAGAACTCCCTCTTAAAGTCTTCAGTAGACAGAAGAATTGGCTAAGTTAACCCATAGCCCACCTATTAAAACATTAATAGTACTAGGGGAAACACTCACTGTTACAAAGTATACATCAAAATTAAACAACTAGACCAGGAAAGATAAATTCATACTTGGGCTTCAAGGCTGCTATGAACTGAATGTTTGTGTACTTTCCAAAATTCACACATTGAAGCCCTAACCGCCAAAGTGACGATATTTGGATATGGGGTCTTTGGGAGGTAATCAAGTTTAGATGAGTTCATGAGAGTGAGACCTTCATGATGGGATTAGTATTTTTATAAGAAGAGAAAGACAGATAAGAGCTTTTCTCTCTTTCTGCCTTGGGAGGACACAATGAGAAGTTAACCACGCCAGGATGAGGGACTGACTTTGCTAGCACCAATGTCTTGGACTTTCAACATTCAGAAATAAAGGGCTATTGTTTAAGCTACCCAGTAAATGGTATTTTGTTATGGCAGCCCAAGATGACTAATATAAAGGCTTTTAGGGCCTCTGTATTCATAGTACTCAAGTAAACAGCTGCCATGAGTTCAGCACAGGCTTATAATATACAAATCCAAATGGAAATCCCACTCACTAAAATCCCATTTCCCAGGGTACCACAGAAAGCAATATACTTTTGTCAAAACTCATATAACTCAGACACACTCTAGACCTGGCTAGGAGTGGTGGCTCATGCCTTTAATCCCAAGACTTTGTGAAGCTGAGGTGGGAGGATGACTTGAGGCCAGGAGTTCAAGACCACGTGGGCAAGGTAGCAAGACTTTATCTCTAGAAAACAATTTTTAAAAGAACTGTGTATTTATTGTACATGAATTATAACTCCATAAAAACATTAACCATAAAAAATGCTTGAATAATAGTGACCATTTTTGCAGTTACATGGGCCCTACATTTTTAACTTCAAAAATACAATCCTCTTTTTTAATTTTTGAGATGGAGTCTGGCTCTGTCACCCAGGCTGGAGTGCAATGGCGTGGTCGTGGCTCACCGCAACCTCCACCTCCTGGGTTCAAGTGATTCTCCTGCCTCAGCCTCCCGAGTGTCAGGGATTACAGGTGCCTGCCACCATGCCCGGCAAATTTTTGTATTTTTAGTACAGACAGGGTTTCACCATGTTGGCCAGGCTGATCTTGAACTCCTGACCTAGTGATCCACCCACCTCAGACTCCCAAAGTGCTAGGATTACAGATGTAAGCCACCGCGCCTGGCCACAATCCACTTTCAGCCAGTGTAAATGGGAACCATGGATTTGCTGCATCATGTATAGCAAATAACATTATATGTCCACTGACACATGAGCTGTCAGCAGTGAAATAATACTTCTCAAATCAGTGGTGTGTGTGCAGTTAAGACGAATAAAGTACTAACAACAATACAGTGACTGAAAGTCCCATTTCATTCCTGCCATGTGCATATGTTATTCCCTGTCTTGTACTGTATATTTTAAAAATAACAATTTAAAATTGGCTTGTAAAGTTCATTTTCACAAGATTTTATTTTTTAAATATGGCCTGATAGTGAAACAAGAACAAGTACTTTATTTCAAATTACTGTGATTTACTTATAAAAATATAATAATTTTAAAATGTGGTATTGAATTTTTCATTAATACTTTATATTATCTTTCCAAAGGCCCTAAATTTTTTTCTCTCTTTTGTCTCTTCAGGAATATTTTGTGATCTACAATATTAATTTTATCCCTTTAGCTACATCAAAATTTTAAATTAAAAGGCATGACACAAGGCAATTTAAATTTCCATTCTAAACTTACAGTCATATGAGCTCTTGTCAACAAAAGATCAAATTTACCATAATTATGGATTATTTACACTAAAACAAAATAAGAAATCAATATGTAAATGTAATGTTTGTTGTAGCTAATGCAGCTAGCAATGACAGATTAGGTTCAAATAGCAATCAGTTTGAAAATCTGGCACATATGTAAATGAGCTACGGCCTTGATGTTTACATTTGATTGTATTTCATTCAGGATTTTTAAATTGTCTCAGGAACAGCATAAAAATAAAATGTTAATCTTTCCACTATAAATATGATTTGAGCTCTCATCATAACTGAAACTAGGTTTTGCTCCTGTCCAGCTAAACTAACATATATTAATAAATCTGAGCTGCCGATTACTTCATTCTTAATTAACACTCTGCTACAGTTGTTAACATCCTCCAAGACACCATGTTATCATCACCACAATTTCTGCAACAGTCGTAAAACCATGTTTAACGAAGGTTAGCCTCTTCCTCAACAGCTACTTTTAATTGCTTTCTTTGCTGGCAATTAAATATGTCTAGATAAATAAACATTTGGTTTCACATAATTTTTAATAACATTTTTCATGATGATTTCAAAGTTCACGTGGCCTTATGTCTATAATTACTGTTTAATCAATATAGTCATATATTGGATTCAGCAAAATGTATTAACCAAAGTATGTAAAATTAATCAAAATGTGGTAGTTAGTAATGATGGTGATATATTGTGATGCATCAAGTAGTACATGGCAAAACTGTCAAAACAGAATTCTATCCATCTAGACAAAATATTTAAAAAGCAAAGAAATATTTATAGATATATCAATTTTTGTTTCCTAGTGACCAAGTTTCTGACTATCCATTAAATCAGCCATAGAGAATACCTGCAGTTCTTTTTCAAAGTGTGATGCTAACAAGCTAATCTCAGTAGTCACTGAACTATCAATAGGCAGTAAACTTTATAAATGGGTTTGGTACCTCTCTCCAATTAGATGTGTTGTGATCTCCATCAGTGCTTTGAGGACAAGTTTCTTCTTTCATCCAGAGTGTACAACTTTTGGGAAATATCCTCTTCTTAAAATGAATCACTCTTTTTTTTTTTTTTTTTGTGGAGACTTGCTCTGTCACCCAGGCCGGAGTGCAGTGGTGCAGTCTTTGCTCATTGCAATCTCTGCCTCCTGAATTGAAGTGATTCTCTTGCTTCAGCCTCCTGAGTAGCTGGAATTATAGGCATGCACCACCACACCCGGCTAATTTTTGTATTTTTAGTAGAGACGGGTTTTGCCATGTTGGCCAGGCTGGTCTCGAACTCCTGACCTCACGCGATCTGCCCGCGTTGGCCTCCCAAAAAATGAGCCACTTTTAAGTGGCCCCTTACTAAAAAACATTTACCAGCCCAGTACTTTCAAATTTCACTTTCACAAAATCTAATAATGATGCTCACTACAATTAAATTTAAGTTGAACAGTAATCACAATGTACTTGAAATACTGATTATATCAATTTATTCTTCTTTTTTTTTTTTGAGACTGAGTTTCCCTCTGTTGCCCAGGCTGGAATGCAGTGGCTCAATCTTGGCTCACTGCAACCTCCGCCTCCCAGGTTCAAGGGACTCCCCTGCCTCAGCCTCCCGAGTTACTGGGATTACAGACGCCAGCCACCATGCCCGGCTAATTTTTTGTGTTTTAGTAGAGATGCGGGTTTCACTATGCTGGCCAGGATGGTCTCGATCTCCTGACCTCGTGATCCGCCCACCTCGGCCTCCCAAAGTCCTGGGATTACAGGCGTGAGCCACCGTGTCCAGCCCAATTTATCATTGAGATATGACATTACTTTAATATATAATCAAATCATGCATTGTTCTAATTACAACACTGGTAACTTAAAATACTTTTACAGATAAATATTGACCCAGTTCAGGAAATGCCAGCCCCACAATGTGACACTTTGGTGTGCTGACTACTTTGAACTGAGGGCACCTGGGGAACAGCTGACACAGACACAGGCTTTCTATGAGCTCCCCTTTTCTGCCTAAAGACAGCTCCTCCAAAAGGAACTCAACTGTCCTGTAACCCCACTCTGGGAATCTTATCAACCAGGGAAAATTAACTCGGGTCACAGAAGAGGAGACTGAAGTCTGAAACCATACCCAGAGAGATGATCACGTCTTCTTCTGAGGGCTGCTCTGAGACCATTTTTATTACCTGAGAGACCTTTTATCTGTATAATAAGACAACCTTTATTCATACATTTCCTCTTCTCATCACCTTATAACTTGTATCACCACCCCACCACCAGAAGTCCCAAGCTCCTATTCCTTTCTGTAGTTCAGGATGCTATATAAGTGTCAATCATTTGATCGTTCTTCGAGTCTCATATTTTGTGGCGCTCCTGTGTGTACATATAAAATTAAATGTTTTTCTCTTGTTAGTCTGTTTTACGTAAATGTAATTTGTAGCCCAGCCAAGAACCCAGAGAGTGGAGGGAAGACATTTATTGCTTCCCTATAATATCCTTCATGAAAACAACAAAAAAAGTTGTTTCATAAGGCACTTTGGGGAAAAAATAAATAAATAAATAACTGAATCATTCAGAACATTTACTTAAAGATACAAAGTTTTCAAAAAACTTATTTATGGGCCACTTAAAGGTCTCCTTTTCTTTTTATTAAATCATTTTTTTGTTTGCTTTTGAGACAGGGTCTCACTCTGTCACCTACACTGGAGTGCAGTGGTGCAGTCTTGGCTCATTACAACATCAACCTCCTAAGCTCAAGCAATCCTTCCATATCAGCCTCCCAAGTAGCTGGGACTACAGGCATGTGCCACTATGCCTGACTGATTTTTTTACTTTTTTGTAGAGATGAGGTTCCACTATGTTGCCCAGCCTGGTCTCAAACACCTGGCTTCAAGCAATCCTTCCACCTTGGCCTCCCAAAGTTGTTGAGATTACAGGAGGAAGCCACTGCACCTGGCCAGGTCTTTTCTGTTGCACTGCTGAAACCTCACAAATATTGATCACTAAAAAGCCAGCATGAAGAACTCACACTCATAGAGAAATAATTTCAAAAGAAATTGTAGCAAATTATTTGGAGATATTAACAAGTTTAAAACCTTTTTTTTTTTTTCTACTTTGAAAATAAAAATATTTAGGCACAGGAGTCCCCCACTGGTAGTTGCTCATCTATTCCTGAAAGAGCATCATCGTTTTGTCCGTTCACTTAAACAACTTACTGAGCATCTACAAGGGCCAACAAGCACTGTGTCTAGTTTACTTCACAAATGAACTAGGCTGAAATGAGAATTTCTGTTGACCACACTGATTCTGACCTTTTGAGCAACCTGTGAGTTGGTTAAAAACTCAACTCTAAAATGCTCGAAGGTACTATGATGAATAACTTAGAGTTAAGAGCCCTATAAAATCCAAGTCCCGGCTCATCCTGGCACATGCACTATGCCAGGCCCGATGCTCATATATGCTATCTTATTTTATCACATATGCACCTCTCTAAAATCCTAGAAGGCAGAAATCATCCTGATCATTCTGAGTGAAGAAGCTAACGCCTAAATTGACCATTTTACTTCCTCTTCCAGTACCTCTCCTAATCAAAAATTGGCTGATTGCTTTAGCTCCTTCAAAAGATAGTATCCTAGAACATTCCTCTCAATTCTAAGTCAGAGCTCTCATGGATGTGACTTATCGTGTATTAAGTGAGCACACCAAAAACTGAAATGGTAGAACATAGACAAGAGTGAAAAATATAAGGATTAATATTTGTGCAGAGATTATGAGGTGGTAGAAAAACAGAAGTAGGATGAGGACTGGGCACGGTGGCTCATGCTTTTAATCCCAGCACTTTGAGAGGCTGAGGTGGGTGGATAACCGGAGTTCAGGAGTTTGAGACCAGCCTGGCCAGCATGGCAAAACCTACTACAAATCACACTACATTTGCATTATCGTAGCTCACTGTAGCCTTGAACCCCTGGGCTCAAGCAGTTGTCCTCCTACCTTAGCCTCCCCATATTACAAATCTCTACTACAAATACAAAAATGAGCCAGGTGTGGTGGCATGAACCTGCAGACCCAGCTACTCAGGAGACCAAGGCAGGAGAACTGCTTGGACTCGGGAGGCAGAGGTTGCAGTGAGCAGAGATTGTGCCACTGCACTCTAGCCTGGGCAACAGAGCGAGACTCTGTCTCAAAAAAAAAAAAAAAAAAAAAAAAGTAGGATGAGAATTATTTGAAAGTGTCCTCAGCATGTCCTTCTAATAACTAAGTCTCACAACAGTTCTATGACGCTTCTCAGTTATCTTTCATGGTTGGAAAAACGGGGACAGAGAGAGTAGAGTGGCTAGAATGGCCTCAATACAGGATGACAGAGAGAAATTACCAAAAGAAAAACCCACACTGTTTATATGAATATCAATACACATTTCAACCAGGTGCAGTGGCTCACTTTCAGTGCTTTGGGAGATTGACAAGAGAGGATCGCTTCAGGACAGAAGTTCAAGACCAGCCTGAGCAACATGGCAAAACCCCATCTCTACAAAAAATTTAATAATTAGCCAGACATGATGGCCTATGCCAGAAGTTAGCCCCAGCTACTTGGGAGGCTAAGGCAGAAGGACAACTGCTTGAGCCCAGCGGTTCAAGGTTACAGTGAGCTATGATAATGGAAAAAAAAAAAATACACACACACACCCTGCTCAGAGGGTGCATGCACTCCTTTGCTAGGATGAGGGCTAGGAGCACTGGTAGATACCTATTATCACTGCTGCTGGATGGTTATAAGAAGCAGAGATAAAGTAGTATTTAAGAATTTTTCACTTATTGTACCAAACTTAATGGGTATAGTGGAGTCCATATCAAACACAGAGAGTCCGAAAAGATCTCAGGGAGAAGGTGAAAGTTTCTTTTGCTTTTTCTCAGACCTCTGCCTCTGTTCACAGGGAGAATAAGATTTCTGCCCATGCTGATTCTCCACGCAAGGGTAGAGTTTAAATGAGAAAATATGTAGCTTTCCTACTCCTCCTTCTTCCATTCTAGACTTGTTTCTCTCAGTGGAAGAACAGAATCAATTAGAATTACTTTTACAAGTTCATACATACTAGGTTAGATTTCACAGAAGGCAGGGACAAGACTAGCAGCTTCCTCTTTCACTTCCTGTGCCCTAGTTCATTAAGTTCTCTACCATTTTTTTTTTTTTTTTTTTTTTTTACTCATTATGGTAGGTGCACTCTGGACAAAGCTTACCATGAGATCTCTAAGCCATCTTTCTAAGTGTGACTAGGTTAGTAGGACAGGCCTACTGCATCAGTCCATCAGGCTGTGAAGACTCAATCCTAACTCCTACAGACCACATGAGCATAAAGGTCCTAAGATTTAGATCTAGGGCAAGAGGTAAAAGAAACCATTTAGGACTCAGGTCTAGGCCACATCCTCTCCAGGTGCTTGCCTGGCCATCAAAGCAGTTTTGTTTTCCAATTTGGCTATTGATTTCTATGTGTCTAATCTGCTAAGAACTAGAAGAAAGGAAGGATGAGTGGCATCACGAATACCTCAAAATCTAGAAGACCGTCTATTTTCAGGTATGATCTGAGGCCCATTGCAGACTTCCCTAAGTCATACAGTAGCAGAGCTGGACCTAAAACTCAGCTATCTTGACTTGCTACTTCTCAATTCCTTCCAGAGCACCCATGGGAAAATATAACAACTCCATTCTTGCTTAATTCATGGCTACTGTCATCTGCTTTCCCACCAATGGTTTTCCAAGGACAAAAACAAAAAGCCTTTTTTTTTTTTTTTTTTTTTTGAAACAGAGTCTCACTCTGTTGCCCAGCCTGGAGTGCAGTGGCGCGATCTTGGCTCACAGCAACTCCTGCCTCCCAGGTTCCAGCAATTCTCGTGCCTCAGCCAACTGACTAGCTATGATTACAGGCGTTCACCACCATGTCCAGCTAATTTTTTTATTTTTAGTAGAGCTGGGGTTTTGCCATGTTGGCGAGGCTGGTCTCCAACTTCTGACATCAAGTGATCCAACTGCCTTGGCCTCCTAAAGTGTTGGGATTACAGGCATGAGCCACCACACCCAGCCGAAAAGCCAAATATTTTAACACCACTGGTTTACTCAACTATCACAGAAGTGCCATTTAGCACCCTGAATTTACTCCTGCTTGAACAAATAGCAACTAATTCAAAGCTATAGTTAAATGCAACTTCACAACCCAGAGGCCACACAAGAGGGTGATATGCTTGACTGCAGGACCAGAGATCAATAATACCCTCACATAAAGTCATTAAAATATTAACTGAAGGGAATTCCACCAAGATGGCTAAAGAGCAACAGCTCCGGTCTGCAGTTCCCAGTGAGAGCACGCCAAGATGAGTGATCTCCGCACTTCCAACTGAGGTACCAGGTTCATCTCATGGGGACTGGTTAGACAGTGGGAGCAGTCCTAGGTGGGCAACCCGAAGCAGGGTGGGGTATCACCTCACTAAGGAGGCGCAAGGGGCCAGAAAACTCTTGCTCCCAGCCAAGGGAAACCATTAGGGACTTTTACAGTCACTCTGGCACTCTGGCTCAGATACTGCGCTTTGACCATGGTCTACACAACCTGCAGACCAGGAGATTCCCTCTGACACTTACAACGCCAGTGCCTCAGGTTTCCAGCACAAAATTGGGTGGCCGAGTGGTGCCTGGAGCACCAGCACGACAGAACTGCCCATTCCCCTGAAAAAGGGGGCTGAAGCCAGGGAACCAAGTGAGCTGGCTCGGCGGGTCCCACTCCCATGAAGACGGGCAAGCTAAGACCCACTGGCTGGAAATTCTCGCAGCAGTATAAGCTTGACCCAGGACAGTTGAGCTTGGTGGGGGGAGGGGCACCTGCCATTGCTGAGGCTCTGGTAGGAGTCTTCAGCATTGCCAGTGTAAACAAAGCCTCCAGGAAGTTTACACAGCAGCTGGGCGGAGCACAGTAGCTCAGCAATGCCTCTGCAGGCAGATTTTCAAGTAGATTCCCTTCTTGCTAGGCAGGGCATCTCAGAAAAAAAAAGACAGCAGTCAGTCAGGGACGTACAAAACCCCCACCTACCTGGGACAGAGCACCTGGGAAAAGGGGCAGTTGTGGGTTCTGCTTCAGCAGACATACAAGTCCCTACCCGGCAGCCCTGAAGGGAGCAATAGGTCCCCCAGAACACTGCTGGAGCTCCATTAAGGGACAAGTTACCTCCTCAAGTGGCTCCCTGACCCTCCGTGTAACCTAACTGGGAGACACATCATAAGAAGAGCTCTGGCTGACATCTGGCAGGTACCCTCTTGGACGAAGCTACCAGAGGAAAGAACAGGCAGCAATCATTACTGTTTTGCAGCCCCTGCAGCTGATTCCCAGGCAAGCAGGGTCTGGAGTTGACCTCCAGCAAACTCCAGCAGACCTGCAGCAGAGGGGCCTGTTAGAAGGAAAACTAACAAACAGAAAGAAATAGCTTCAACATCAACAGAAAGGACGTCCACTCAGAAACCCCATTCAAAAAGTCACGAACTTCAAAGACCAAAGGTAGATAAATTCACAAAGATGGGAAGGAACCAATGCAAAAAGGCTGAAATCGCCAAAGGCCAGAACGCCTCTTCTCCTCCAAGGGATCACAACCCCTCACCAAAAAAGGAACAAAACTGGATGGAGAATGAGTATAACGAATTGACAGAAGCAGGCTTCAGCAGGTGGGTGGTAACAAACTTCTCCAAGCTAACGGAGCATGTTCTAACCCAATGCAAGGAAACTAAGAACCTTGAAAAAAGGTTAGACGAAATGCTAAGGAGAATAACCAGCATAGGGAAGGAAGAAAATAAACATATTGGAGCTGAAAAACACAGCATGAGAACTTCATGAAGCATACAAAAGTTTCAATAGCCAAACTGATCAAGCAGAGGAAAGGATATCAAAGACTGAAGCTCAACTCAATGAAATAAAGGCAAGACTAGAGAGAAAAAAACAGTGAAAAGAAATGAACAAAGCCTCCAAGAAATAAGGGATTATATGAAAAGACCAAATCTACGTTTGATTGGTGTACCTGAAAGTGATGGGGAGAATGAAACCAAGTTGGAAAACACTCTTCAGAATATTATCCAGGAGAACTTACCCAACCTAATAAGGCAGGCCAACATTCAAATACAGGAAATACAGAGAACACTGCAAAGGTATTCCTTGAGAAGAACAACCCCAAAGCACATAATCATCAGGTTCACCAGGGCTGAAATAAAGGAAAAAATGCTAAGGGTAGCCAGAGAGAAAGGTAGGGTTACCGACAAAGAGAAGCCCATCAGACTCACAGCGGATCTCTTGGCAAAAACCCTACAAGCCAGAAGAGAGTGGGGGCCAATATTCCACATCCTAAAAGAAAAGAATTTTCAACCCAGAATTTCACATCCAGCCAAACTAAGCTTCATAAGCAAAGAAGAAATAAAATCCTTTATGAACAAGACTGCTGAGAGATTTTGTCACCACCAGGCCTGCCTTACAAGAGCTCCTGAAGGAAGCCCTAAATATGGAAAGGAACAACCAGTACCAGCCACCGCAAAAGCACATCAAACTGTAAAGACCATCAACACTATGAAGAAACTGCATCAACTAATGGGCAAAACAACCAGCTAGCATCAAAACGGCAGGATCAAATTCACACATAACAATATTAACCTTAAATGTAAATAGGCTAATCGCCCCAGTCAAAAGACACAGACTGGCAAATTGGATAAAAAGCCAAGACCTATCAGTCTGCTGTATTCAGGAAACCCATCTCACGTGCAAAGACACACATAGGCTCAAAATAAAGGGATGGAGGAAGATTTATCAAGCAAATGGAGAGCAAAAAAAAGCAGGGGTTGCAATCCTAGTCTCTGATAAAATGAACTTTAAAGCAACAAAGATCAAAAGAGATAAAGAATGGCATTATATAATGGTAAAAGGATCAATGCAATGAGAAGATCTAACTATCCTAAATACATATGCACCCAGTACAGGAGCACCCAGATTCATAAAGCAAGTTCTCACTAACCTAGAGAGACTAAGACTCCTACACAATAATAATGGGAGACTTTAACACCCCACTGTCAATACTAGGCAGATCAAAGAGACAGAAAATTAACAAGGCTATCCAGAATTTGAACTTTGGACCAAGTGGACCTAATAAACATGTACAGAACTCTCCACCCCAAATCTACAGAATATACATTCTTCTCAGCACCACATCACACTTATTCTAACCTAAAATTGACCACATAATTGGAAGTAAAACACTCCCCAGCAAATGCAAAAGAACAGAAATCATAACAAACAGTCTCTCAGATCCCAATGCAATCAAATTAGAACTCAAGATTATGAAACTCACTCAAAACTGTACAACTACATGGAAACTAAACAACCTGCTCCTGAATGACTACTCAATAAATAGTGAAATGAAGGCAGAAATAAAGATGTTCTTCGAAATCAATGAGAATGAAGACACAATGTACCAGAATCTCTGGAAGACATTCAAAACAGTGTCTAAAGGGATATTCATAGCACTAAATGCCCACCAGAGAAGCAAGGAAAGATATAAAATCGACACTCTAATGTCAAGATTAAAAGAACTAGAGGAGCAAGATCAAACAAATTCAAAAGCTAGCACAAGGCAAGAAATAACTAAGACCAAAGCAGAACTGAAGCAGATAAAGACACAAAAAATCCATCAAAAAAAAACAATAAATCCAGGAGTTTTTTGAAAAGATCAATGAAACAGACCACTAGCCAGATTAATAAAAAAAAGAGAGAAGATTCAAATAAATGCAATAAAAAATGGTAAAGGGAATATCATCACTGATCCCACAGAAATACAAATTACTACCATCAGAGATTACTATAAACAACTCTATGTAAATAAACCAGTAAATCTAGAAGAAATGGATAAATTCCTGGACACTTACAACCTACCAAGACTAAACCAGGAAGAAGTTGAATTCCTAAATAGACCAATAACAAGGCCTGAAGTTGAGGGAAAATTAATAGCCTACCAATGAAAAAGAGTCCAGGCCCAGAGGGGTTCACAGCCAAATTCCAACAGACGTACAAAGAGGAGCTGGTAACCATTCCTTCTGAAACTATTCCAAACAATACAAAAAGAGGGAATCCTCCCTAACTCATTTTATGAGATCAACATCATCCCGATACCAAAACCTGGCAGAGACATAACTAA
The DNA here is from genome assembly GCF_009761245.1 of Sapajus apella. Lineage (NCBI taxonomy): Eukaryota > Metazoa > Chordata > Mammalia > Primates > Cebidae > Sapajus > Sapajus apella. The sequence continues at coordinate 35,098,667 of NW_022436976.1, read as the reverse complement.
AAAAGAAAATTTCAGGCCAATATCCATTATGAACATCAATGCAAAAATCTTCAATAAAATACTGGCAAACTGAATCCAACAGCACATCAAAAAGCTTATCCATCACAATCAAGTCAGCTTCATCCCAGGGATGTAAGGCTGGTTCGACATCTGCAAATCTATAAACGTAATCCATCACATAAACAGAACCAAAGACAAAACCCCCCGATTATCTCAATAGATGCAGAGAAGGACTTCAATAAAATTCAATAGCCCTTTATGCTAAAAACTCTCAATAAACTAGGTATCGATGGATTGTATCTCAAAATAATACGAGCTATTTGTGACAAATCCTCAGCCAACATCATACTGAATGGGCAAAACTGCAAGCATTCCCTTTGAAAACTGGCACAAGACAAGGATGACCTCTCTCACCACTCCTTTTCAACATAGTATTAAAAGTTCTGGCTAGGGCCATCAGGCAAGAGAAAGAAATAAAGGGTATTCGAATAGGAGGAGAGGATGTCAAATTGTCCCTGTTTGGCAGATGACATGATTGTATATTTAGAAAACCCCATCATCTCAGCCGTAAACCTCCTTAAGATGATAAGCAACTTCAGCAAAGTCTCAGGATACAAAATCAATGTGCAAAAATCGCAAGCATTCCTATACACCAATAACAGACAAACAAAGAGCCAAATTATGAGTGAACTCCCATTCACAATTGCTACAAAGAGAATAAAATATCTAGGAATACAACTAACAAGAGATGTGAAGGACCTCTTCAAGGAGAACTACAAACCATTGCTCAAGGAAATAAGAAGGGACACAAACAGATGGAAAAACATTCCATGCTTATGGTTAGGAAGACTCAACATCGTGAAAATGGCCATACTGTCCAAAGTAATTTATAGATTCAGTGCTAACACCATCAAGCTACCAATGACTTTCTTCACTGAATTGGAAAAAAAAAAACACCTTAAACTTCATATGAAACCAAAAAAGAGCCTGCATAGCCAAGACAATCCTAACAAAAAAAAAAACCCAAAAAACAAAAAACAAAAAGCAAAGCTGGAAGCATCACCCTACCTGACTTCAAACTATATTACTAGGTTACTGTAATCAAAACAGCATGGTACTGGTACCAAAACAGAGATATAGACCAATGGAACAGAACAGAGGCCTCAGAAAGAACGCCACACAACTACAACCATCTGTTCTTTGACAAACCTGACAAAAACAAGCAATGAGGAAAGGATTCCCTATTTAATAAATCGTGTTGGGAAAACTGGCTAGCCATATGCAGAAAGCTGAAACTGGATCCCTTCCTTACACCTTATACAAAAATTAACTCTAGATGGATTAAAGATTTAAACATGAGGCCTAACATCATAAAAACTGTAGAAGAAAACCTAGGCAATACCATTCAGGACATAGGCATGGGCAATGGCTTCATGACTAAAACACCAAAAGCAATGGCAACAAAAGCCAAAATAGACAAATGGGATATAATTAAAATTAAAAGCTTCTGCACAGCAAAAGAAACTATCAGTAGAATAAACCAGTAACCAACAGAATGAGAAAATTTTTGCAATCTACCATCTGATAAAGGGCTAATATCCAGAATCTATGGAGAACTTAAACAAATTTACAAGAAAAAAACTACATCAAAAAGTGGGCAAAGGATATGAACAGACACTTTTCAAAAGAAGGCATTTATGCAGCCAACAAACATATGAAAAAAAGGTCATCATCACTGGCTATTAAAGAAATGCAAATCAAAACTACATTAAGATACCACCTCACACCAGTCAGAATGGTGATCATTAAAAAATCAGGAGACAGATGCTAGAGAGAATGTAGAGAAATAGGAATGCTTTTACACTGTTGGTGGGAGTGTAAATTAATTTAACCATTGTGGAAGACAGTGTGGCAATTCCTCAAGGATCTAGAAATAGAAATACCATTGGACCCGGCAATCCCATTACTGGGTATGTACCCAAAGGTTTATAAATCATTCTATTATAAATACACATGTACATGCATGTTTACTGCAGCATTATTCACAATAGCAAAGACTTGGAACCAACCCAAATGCTCATCAATGACAGACTGGATAAAGAAAATATGGCACATATACACCATGGAATACTATGCTGCCATAAAAAAGGATGAGTTCATGTCCTTTGCAGGGACGTGGATAAATCTGGAAACCATCATTCTCAGCAAACTGACACACCAAAAGAAAACCAAACATCGCATGTTCTCACTCATCAGTGGGTGTTGAACGATGAAAAAACATGGACACAGGGAGGGGAACATCACACACTGGGGCCTGGGGATGGGGAGCTACGGGAGGAATAGGAGGGGGTGGGGGGATTGGGGAGGGATAGCATTAGGAGAAATACCTAATGTAGATCACAGGGCGATGGATGCAGCCAACCACCACCATGGCATGTGTATACCTATGTAACAAAACTTCATGATCTGCACATGTACCCCAGAACTTAAAGTATAATAAATATATGTGTATTTATGTGTGTATATGTGTGTGTGTGTATATATACATATATATACATATATATGTATATATACGTGTGTGTGTGTGTATATATATAAACTGAAACCGTAAGTCCAGTACAAAAAGGTCAAAGTCCAACAGCAAGACTCAATACTACTTGTAAAAGGGACAACTACAAACAATGGATACCATCTTTTCTGTCACACCTTGCTATTATATAAAAATGAAGAAAATATACATAATTAAAATAGAACTAGACGTTTTCATCACTTACTAGACTATGACCAAAGCAAGTTGCAAAGACTGTCGTTTATTATCAAGAAATTTCTAGGCCGGGCACAGTGGCTCACACCTGTAATCCCAGTACTATGGGAAGCCAAGGCAGGCGGATCACAAGGTCAAGAGATCGAGACCATCCTGGCCACCACGGTGAACCCCTATCTCTACTAAAAATACAAAAAAAATTAGCCAGGTGAGGTGGCACGCACCTGTGGTCCCAGCTACTCGGGAGGCTGAGGCAGAAGAATCGCTTGAACCCAAGAGGTGGAGGTTGCAGTGAGCTGAGATTATGCCACTGCACTCTAGCCTGATGACGGAGCAAGACTCCGTCTCAAAAAAGAAAGAAAAAAAAAAGAAATTTCTTCAGTCCTTTTCTAGCAAGATGATCATCAGCAATACAAAGCCCAGAAATGTCAAACCTTCTCCAATTATATTTATACATGGCCTTAGGGCTTTGGCACTAGCCATATCTCCATCTCTTCACTCTGACCTTCACTTAGATGGCCCCTCCATCTTTACTGCCTCAGCTTAAATAGTACATCTTCAGTGAGGCCTTTCTTGACCTTAGAAACCACACTAGTTATTCAATTACTCACTATCACATCACCATATTTTAGCTTTCTGCAGAGCACTTAACTGACATTTTTTCTTGCTACCTTGTTCACAGTTTTATTATAAACAAGATATACCCTCAATCTGAGTGACTACTATCTAATCACCTGCCAGTGCAATTAGAATAAAGCAGGCAGGAGAATATGAAGGAGCAGAATTGCTGAGTCTTCCAGTCTTCATCTTTCTTCCATGCTGGATGCTTCTTGCCCTCAAACATCAGACTCCAAATTCTTCAGCTTTTGGACTCTTGGACTTACACTAGTGGTTTGCAGGGGCTCTCGGGCCTTTGGCCACAGACTGAAGACTGCACTATCAGCTTCACTATTTTTTTTAAGGTTTTGGAACTTGGACTGATCCACCATTGCTTTCTTGCTTCTCAACATGCAGACGGCCTACTGTGGGACTTTACCTTGTGATCGTGTGAGTCAATACTCCTTAATGAACTCCCTTTCATATATATATACATGTCTCCTATTTGTTCTGTTCCCCTAGAGAACCCTGACTAATACAATTACTAATACCACTAATACAATGCATAGTAGTGCAGATGATCTGCCCACCTCAGCCTCCCAAAGTGTTGAGATTACAGGCATGAGCCACCACACTGGGCAAAGACTACAAATTTCTAAGTATCATTTTTGCTGTATCCACAGTTTTAGTATCTAGCACTCACTTATGTTCACTTTTAAGTATCTGGTGGTTGCTATTATGACTTCATTTTTACCCATAAACTGTTTTGAAGTAAATTATTTGTAGGATCCAAATGTATGGGGGACTTAGGGGGTATCTTTTTATTACTACTTTACTTCTAATTTTATTGCATAATGACCAGATAAGGCAGTCAATATGATAGTGATCCACTGACACTGGCTTTGTGTTCTACCACATGGTCAGTTTTCTAAGTATTTCATGTGTATTTTATGGGGTTATTAAAATCTTCTATAGCTGACAAAGATATATTGATAAATACATTATTTTCTGAAAGATTTTGTGTTCAGTGCGGGGTTGGTCTATTTCTCCTTGTAGTTCTGTCCAATTTTGCAGACTTGTGCATACAAGCCCACAAATGTCATATCTTCTTGGCAAACTGTTTTTCAATGTTATTTGCCTTAAATTCAATTTTATGTGATATTAATATTATTATAGTACATTCTTACAGTTAATATTTGCCTGGAGTACTAAGAGTATCACTTTCTTTTCCTTTATTTTGTCTGTCATTTCTTTAAAAGATGCCTCTTTGGAAAACGTACGGCTATTTTTGAAAATCCTATTTCAGAGTTTCTAACAGGAGAGTTTAATACTTTTTTGTTTACGGAGAATTCTGATAAATTTGATTTTTCTTTTTGCCACCATATTTTCTGTTTTCTACTCTCCTTATTTTCCTGTGTTTCTGTTTCAAACTCCTGTTTGCTGATGTATTGACTGAGTTCCTCATTTCCTTTTTTCTTCCAGATGTATGCAGGCTATTTTTTTTCAGTGTTTATCCCCTTTATTTATTTATTTATTTATTTATTTTGAGGCGGAGTTTCACTCATGTTACCCAGGCTGGAGTGCAATGGCGCGATCTCGGCTCACCACAACCTCCGCCTCCTGGGTTCAGGCAATTCTCCTGCCTCAGCCTCCTGAGTAGCTGGGATTACAGGCACGCACCACCATGCCCAGCTAATTTTTTGTATTTTTAGTAGAGACGGGGTTTCACCATGTTGACCAGGATGGTCTCGATCTCTTGACCTCGTGATCCACCCGCCTCGGCCTCCCAAAGTGCTGGGATTACAGGCTTGAGCCACTGTGCCCGGCCTATCCCCTTTATTTATAACACTTAGATTTGTGTGTTTAAAATATAAAGTTAATCAGTATCTTTAGCCTTCTTCAACTGTAGTTCCCAATAACCACTACCTCTGTATTGTCACCCCACCTCTAACTCAGTTTCTCCGTCTGCAAAACAGGTTATCATATCCACTTATGATTTACTATGATAACATATTTACTATGATGATTTAATAGGATAACATACAAAGCAGGCTTGCCAAAAAACCTGGGTTCATAAATAATTACTGTGTCACTGTAATTTATCAAATAGTTTAGCTTCATACTTCCTTAACATCCTTATTCTCATATTACCTATTTTCTATTTTGATGTTATAATTTGGACTTTTTCATAAACAAAAGATCTAGATTTACTGAAACAGCACTGAAATCTAGATCCCAGAAATGCTCTCCATTTATCTCCAATCTTCTATTGTTATACCTTTCCTATTGTCTCTAAACCTGTTACCTAATGTTGTTTCAAAACTTAATCCCTGGGCTCCACCCTTATCTCCCTGCTATAAACTGAAGTATGTCCCCCTAGAATTTGTACGTTGATTCTCTGACACCCACTGTAACTGTATTTAGAGAGAGGGTCTTCAGGATGTAACTCAGCTTAAAGGAGGTCATAGGGCTGAGTCCTAATCTGATGGGATTGGTGTCCTCATAAAAAGATGAAAGAAAACCAGAGTTCTCTTTCTTTCTCTCTGTCACATGAGGACACAACATTAAGACGGGTTTGTAAACCAGGAAAAGAGCCTTCACTAGAAACTGACTCTAATGGAACCTTCATTTTGGAGGTTTCCAACCTCAAGAACAAGGATAAATAAATGCCTGTTGTTTAAACTACCCAACCCTGGCCGGGTGTGGTGTCTCACGCCTATAATCCAAGCACTTTGGAGGCCAAGGTGGGTGGATCACCTGAGGTCAGGAGTTCAAGACCAGCCTGACCAACATGGTGAAACTCCATCTTAATAAATAAATAAATAAACAACCTACCCAGCCCTAGCAAACTAAAACAGTTCTATTTCTGCTATGTTGCCAGGCTGGAGTGCAGTGGCGTGATCTCAACTCACTGCAATCTCTGCCTCCCGGGTTCAAGTGTTTATCCTGTCTCAGCCTCCTGAGCAGCTGGAGTTACAGGCACACACCACCATACCCAGCTAATTTTTCTATTTTTAGTGGAGATGGGGTTTCACCATGTTGGCCAGGCTGGTCTTGAACTCCTGACCCCAAGCAATCCACCAACCTCAACCTCCCAAAGTGCTGGGATTACAGGTGTGAGCCACTACGCCCAGCTTTGGCCACATATTCTATTTTTGTTTCACTTGTTTACATTTTTCCTACCTGCTGTCTCTTACTCCTTGTGCTTCCAATACTTCTCTAGTATCTTACCTTGACTTCTCCCTCAACTTCTCCTTCCCTTCACAGTCAAGTTTTCTGAAAATAACAGTAGCCATTTCTTCATTTCTTGTTTATCCCTTAAAATCTACTATAATTGGGTTCTCATTCTCACCGTTCTACCAAAAATGATTTTAACAAAGTCATTACTTATATTCCCAACCCAGTGGCTTTAAAAATAATCAACATCTAAGTTAGAATACACTTCAGTATTTTATACTGTTGGATATTTGAAACAAAAAAACACAGGTAGTAGTACAGAGATATATGACTTTCAATTACAGACAGGACACACACAAATGAAAAGCTCCACAGGCAACTGAAACATGTGAGTTGCTAAACAGAGATTTGTAAGTTATCCATACAGATTTAGAAATTGAAGAGTTGAGAGTAGGTATCAGGGAGAAGGTACAATAAGAAAGACTTCTGAGAAGAGAACTCTCCAGAATACCAACATTTACAGCAGGTGAAGAAACGAAGAGTTTAGGAAGAAAACTGGATGAAGCAATCAGAACACCAAGAGTGAGTTGTTATCTAAGAACGTTTTCTGTACAGGAATAACTTAAGAAAAGGCCTAATAGTTTTAATAAACAGGTTACAGGCTACTTGAGGACACAGCTTATTTTTATTTAGTAAGTAATCAATAAGTCATTGATGGACTGAATCGTTCCTATAACATGAAACAGTATAATTAAGTTTTTTTTCTCCTTTCTAATTTTACTGTGATTTATAATAGAATTTACAGTTGTATCATAGAGGCCACTGAAGTACTACTTCACCCTTTCAATTAATCAGTGAGATCTGACTTCTTTCTTAAAAGGGCTTAAAATTCTTTTAACTGCTATAAAGATTATGATTAATAGTTTGCTCTTTAATTCTCAAAACGCTTGAAATTCTGTTTTCTGAAACACATAATTTACTTTAAAAACATTCAATTTACAATTATAGGCACTCATATGGTAATTTTGCTGCTCTCAGTTTATACTATTTCTTCCTCTAGAAAGAAATTACATATTAATACAAAGACTCAATTACCAGGCACCCCCTAGTGGCAGTAAAATCAAGTTAAGAAGTTTTTTTGTTTCTCGTTTTTTGTTTTTTTTTTAAATAGGACATGGTTCGAGATATAGTTTTCCGTATTTATACTTCCTTAACAAAACTTAAGAATGGGATAGTCTGTCAGTGAACAATTTAAGAAATATTTTATTTTATTTTATTTATTTTATTTAGAGACAGGGTCTTGCTCTGCTGCCCAGGCTGAAGTGCAGTGGTATGATCACAGCTCACTCTAACCTTGAACACTTGGGCTCAAGCAATTCTCATGCCTCCGCCTCCTGAGTAGTTAGGGCTCCAGGTGTGTGCCACAACACACAGCTATTTCACAAAAATTTTTTGTAGAGATGCAGTCTCTCTTATGTTCTCCAGGCTGGCCTCAAACTCCTACCCTCAAGTGATTCTCCCACTTCAACCTCCCAAAGTGCTGGGATTATAGGCATGAGCCTATTGGATTCACTCTTAGTTACAGTATATTATGGGATTATAGGCTTAGGACTATAATCCCATAATATACTGTAACTAAGAGTGAATTCACACACTGAAATTTCATGCAAATTCTTAAGAATTATAAGATAATACATGCAAATGCAAGAATATATACATAAACCTTCCCATTTTACTCTACCAATTACAGAGTTGGTATATTCATTTGCCAATTCCCAAATATAACACTTAGAATCATTATTACTCTTTTCTCTTTTTTAAATTATAAACTAGGTTGCAAATTACAACTAAGATTTCTATGAATCCATAAACAACAAAATTCTGCAAAAGCAAATCAGTTTGATTCATTAGAAAGTCTAGTACAAAGCAAGTTTATCTACCATTTTTGATAATATGATATTCTATATAACTTACTAGGATATTGTTTGCTTGATTCTACTATATAGTTAAGATGCCAAAACTTATTTTTATTTGATGAATCACAAAATAAAACTCACAACTCAAAAATAATTACCATTAGCTTTTAAGGTTCTGCATGGATTTTGTTTTCTTTTTTAAATTGCCTCCCACGAAATCAGCTTTTAAGATATATGTTATTTTAAAAATCTCTCATTTTATAGAAAGATATACTGAATAAACATACTACAAGAAGGAAACACTGGCTTTTAAGCTGTGTTTTAATAAAATGTGCATTAATATGACTTTTACATTAGCAGGAGTCTTCATTTGTCCCTCCTCATGCTATGTTTTTTGTTCACCTTTGAATTTTTCTCCCTTTCTTATTCTTCCAACACAAGAAACAGAATCATTATAACTTGGTAAAAGTCCACAGAGCCAACTAGAGAAGGATACTTTAATGCTATATAAAGTACTCATTCTCCAATAAACACTGGAGAATGTTTCTTTCTTATTCTTCCAACACAAGAACAGAATCATTATAACTTGATAAAAATCCACAAAGCCAACTAGAGAAGGATACTTTAATACTATATAAAGTATTCATTCTCCAATAAACACTGTATTTAAGTAGGACTGTAGACTCCTACTTGCCTAGAGAGTGTGCAACTGGCAATCAAACTAAGGTCAGCTACATGGCAATGAAGAACATTTCCATTAGCCCAGGAAGACATTTTGATAAATCCATTTAATCATGCTCCTGGAAAGCAATAGATTTATAAACAATGATATTTCCTGTCTGCTTTTAATTATATGGATTACATATTTTATGAAAGTGATTATACTTTGTTAACTAACCTACAAAATAATGTTCTATCTGGCTAGATACAGAACCATAGCTGTAAGTCTTTAACTTAATCTCATCTGAAGTATATATCAACATTATTATAAACACACGGTCTGTAAGTTTGTGTTTGTAATTTTGTTACTGTGTGCAAATTCCACTTTCTATTAATATATGATCTAAACATAGATGATAAAGAGCAATCCAAGAACTCTTTAAATTCTTAACCCCAAACAAACTATTAACAGACCATGAAATAAAACTACACAAGATTTAACTTTTCAGTTCAGTGATTTCTACTTCAGTGAAGCAAAATTTGATTTTCTTTTTGCTATTATCTACATAAAAATCAAGATATCTGGTAAGTGGAGGGGGGAAAGCTTGACAATATTTAAAGTTTAGGGACACAGGTCTCTCTACCACAAAAAACCACCAAGTTGTATTTAGGAGAGAAAAATTTATAAATGAGATAATACATGCAAATGTAAGAATGCAAGAATATATACATAAACCTTATATTTACATAAATAGAAAATTTAAAAATAACAAACATAGTTCTGGAATAATACTGTATGAAAACATTCTTCATAAAAATTATCACTAGCATAATCATTCACTATGGATCAGTTTGCTTCATTTAACAATAAAAATATATATATAATTAAAAATTAAAACCATGTGATCATTGTATAAGTGTATTGAGTTCCACTTTGAAAACTGAAAAAACAATGAAACCCTCTATTCCAAACAGAGAGAAAATCTTAATAAAAAATTTATATCGCTGGCACAGTGAGTGGCTCATGCCTGTAATTCCAGCACTTTGGGAGGCCGAGGCGGGCGATAACCTGAGGTCGGGAGTTTGACACCAGCCTGACCAACATGGAGAAACCCTGTTTCCACTAAAAATACAAAATTAGCTGGATGTAGTGGCACATGCCTGTAATCCCAGCTACCCGGGAGGCTAAGGCAGGAGAATCGCTTGAACCTGGGAGGGGAAGGTTGTGGTGAGCCAAGATTGCCTCCAGCCTGGGCAACAAGAGCAAAACACAGTCTCAAAAAAAAAAAAAAAGAATTATATTAGTATTTTTCAAGCTTTACTCTGCTTGAAAAATTGATTGAGCAGAATGAATTTTCCTCAAAGGTATGTGTCTTTAGCAATGAGAGAGATTGGAATTCTATTTACATTTCCTTTTCCTTCCAACTTGAATCCTTTCCCTTCAGTCAGAGAAATACCATTTTGACAATTTAAAAAAATTATACTGGAGTTCTGCTAAACATTTTAAAGTCGTATAAGAAGATTACACCACTAAAACAAACTACCCAGACCAAATTGTGTCAAAACTGACACACTTCATAGTAGTTGGTAAGGTCAAGCTTCAACAAGATTTGTATTTGATTTAATTTTGAGGTTCATATACAACTTAAAGCAATTTTAACAACTGAGGTTGTATTTCAGATTCCCAGGAAATATAAACACCTTACCCAGCATGACTAGATGATGAAGGTGGTGGCAAATCTGGTGTAAGGACATAAAGACTGTTGTTTTTTGGCAAGTGTAGCGATTTTAGGACCGTCTGCAAAAGAAAAAATAAAACAAAAAAATGAATGTTGATTATGGTGATTATTCATTACTGATTTTTCCTATAATTCTTGAAAAATTGTTAACTATGTAGTTTGATTTTTTTCGTCTTTTGATAATTTCCTAAATAGGTTAATGCAGAAGAACTACTGAATCCAAGTAACCTTATTTCCCATATATAATAGAGTATATCTGGAGTGAGTGAGTGAGTGTGTTTGTGTGTGTGTGTGTGTGTGTGTGTGTGTGTGTGTGTGTGTATTCCAGAATTTTTTTTGTTAAAGCTCTCACTCTTTGGAACGAATAAACTACTACTGGGCTTCATATGACCTACTATTTTGATAATATATATATAGTGTGTGTGTGTATATATATATTATATTATATATTATATATATATTATATATGGGAAATATGGTTGTATACCTGTATAACTGTATGTATACAACATTCAGGTTTATGCTAGTTTACTTTATATATGCATGTGTATATATGTGTGTGTATATACACATATATGTATTCTATATAATTTTATATATATACTATTATATATTTTATATATGTATATATATGTGTGTATATACACACATAAACCTGAATGTAGCAAACACCTGAATGTTAATATATAAACTCTTTAGTTCATGAAGCAATACAAATAGAAAAGGACACAGCTGGGAATCTATTATCTTTTAGATCCTTGCAACTAATATATACTTCATTTCAGGATCATCGTGGCAAAAATTAGCAATACAGGTTTTCAGAGATCATTAGACCTTGAAAAGATCACTCAGAATATCTTAAATCACTGATTTTATAGATAGGAAGCTATATAGCCTGAGAGGTTAAGCAACTTGGGATGAGGTCTTTAGTGCTACCTAGATATCTTACTCCAGATGTCTTTTTTGTTAAAGCTCTCTCTCTTTGGAATGAATACGCTCTACTATTGGGCTACATATGACCTACTATTTTGATAAGCATAGAAAATTTCACTATATTTATCTGCCAGAAAACTCACATACATTTCAAACTCCTAACCTGAAGGGAAAAACTTGCTGAAGTACTTCAAACATTTCTTGACAGCAATATACATTAAGAAATACATTGTACATCTTTACATCATAAGCCAGGGCATGCACTTATTCAACAGATATTTATTGAGCCGCCTACTCTGTATCAGGACTACTCCAGTCACTGAGAATATAGCAGTGAACACAATAGCCTAAAATAAAATTCTCTGATCTTATGGAGCTTACATTTTAGTCGGAATAAATAAAATAAGTAACCCTATATGGCTGAATGCTGAAGGTGACAATTTTTTGACTAAACATAAAGCAGGGAAGTAGGGAGAAAGAATGTGGGATTTGGGAGCTTGGAAATTTTAAACAGGGTGATCAAGGTGGGTCTCACTTGGAGAACGTCACATTTGAGAAAAAACTTAAAAACAAACCATGAAAATATACAGAGAAAGTATATAGTCTTTCCTGGGGAGGGGCAATCCTACCCAAGCATTGAACATAAGAAACTTATTCTTGGCCCCTCCATGAGAAGACCCAGCTTATTAAGGGTGCAGTCTTAATCCAAGGGCATCGATTGACTCATATTAGTTATGTGTTAAATGAAAAGAAATACATAATTATCTTTATTACTTTAAATACACTCTGGTGTTTCCTATACTATTCTATTTCTCTTTTTTAATTTCTTTCTTTTTTTTTTTTTTTTTTTTTTGGTTTAATGCTGTTGACTGTAACCCACTCGATTAACTTCTCAATCCACTAATGGTTTATGGTCCATGGTTTGAAAAGAACATTGCATTAGGCAATTACCTATAACTTCACAATCTACCAGGAGACATTGACATCCTGAAACTTTATGTCAGATATGTGATATCCTTTTCAAATTGATGAGTTATCTCTATAGAGTTAACATGCAAACAAACACACACACACAAATTATTTTTAATTTTTTTTATCTTTTCATTGTTTTACTTTGTGAATTCTTGGTAAATGCTTTCCATTTGATCAAGTCATTATTGTCCTTTTGCCATGCCGCTATCCAAAGATTTTCTATTAAATCTTTCTCATCAAGCCACATATGGCAAGATTAAATAAAATGTATACTTTCCTTAAGTCATTTATTCATGCATTCATCGTATAAACATTTATTTCAGGTCTGTTATGCCAGGCATTAAATATACAATGATGATAAAACAGATATGGTGCCTCTATTGATGCTGGTGTGATGGAGAATGCTGGGATGGGAGCCAAATTAGATACAGAACCCTGTTGGAGAAGGTAACTTTAAGCTGAGACTTGAATGATGAAAAAGAGCCAGCCATGTGAAGAACTGGAGGTAAAGCACTCCAGGCAGTTGAATAACATCTGTCAGACAAACATGTAAAGAGCTTGAGCCTATTAAAAGATGTCAAAAAAGGTTTTTGTGGCTGCAGCATGGAAAGGGAGATAAGAAAGGCTCAAGATGATGTTGTAGAGGTGAGAATGGGGTAAATAATACAATACCTTTTAAACTATTGTGAGTAGTCTGAGTTTTATTTCAAAGTAATAAAAAGTTATCTTTTAATGGGAGAGTGATATAATTGAATTTATGTTTTTGTTTTTGTTTTTGTTTTTTTGGGACGGAGTTTCGATCTTGTTACCCAGGCTGGAGTGCAATGGCGCGATCTCGGCTCACCGCAACCTCCGCCTCCTGGGTTCAGGCAATTCTCCTGCCTCAGCCTCCTGAGTAGCTGGGATTACAGGCACGCGCCACCATGCCCAGCTAAGTTTTTGTATTTTTAGTAGAGACGGGGTTTCACCGTGTTGACCAGGATGGTCTCGATCTCTTGACCTCGTGATCCATCCGCCTCGGCCTCCCAAAGTGCTAGGATTACAGGCTTGAGCCACCGCACCCGGCCTGAATTTATGTTTTTTTAAGACATCACTCTGCTGCGTGAAGAATGCACTGGAAGAAACATTGAAAGGAAGCTGAGATAACAATAATGAAGTTATCATATTGCTCCAGACAAGGGATGCTCATGACCTGAATTAAGCAGTTACAAAAGAAATACTAAAAAGTGGTCGTGGTTGAGATATATTTTGGAGACAGAATCTATAGGATTTACCAAAGAATTAGGTATTGCAAGAAACAAGAAAAGACTGCTGGCCACATGTTAAGTTTGAGACACCAATAAGATATACAAGCACAAAAGTCAATTACCAATTTGAATATGTGAATTCATAAAAGTATGAGCTAGAAATATAAATTTGGAGGCAATCAGAAAATTAATGTTACAGGAATAGCAGAAATCCCCTAGGGAAAGGAGTATATAGAAATAAGTATCCTGTGATGGGGAAGCAGAACAAAATTTAAAAAAAAAGAAAAAAGAAATAAGTAACTGTGGCTGGGTGCCACGGCTCATGCCTGTAATCTCAGCACTTTGGGAGGCCAAGGCAGGAGGATCACATGAGCCCAGGAATTCAAGACCAGTCTGGACAACATAGCGAGGCCCTGTCTCTACAAAAATTAAAAAAAAAAAAAATTAGCCAGACATGGTAGTGCACATCTGTAGTCCTAGCTACTTGGAAGGCTGAGGCAGGAGGATCACTTGAGCCAAGGAGCTCAAGGCAGCAATGAGCCATGGTTGTGCCACTGCACTCCAGCCTAAGGAACAGAATGAAAGAAAAAAGAACAAAGAAGTAACTGAAAGTATTTGTAACCAAAACTGTGTTCAAATCTTGAGTGGGGGGCGTGGAGGTGGGGGATACAGACTCTTGCTCTGTCGCCCAGGATGGAGTGTAGTGGCAGATCTCAGCTCACTGCAACCTCCACCTCCCAGGTTCAAGCAATTCTTGTGCCTCAGCCTTCCTAACAGCTGGGACTACAGGTGTGTACCACCACGCTCAGCTAATTTTTGTATTTTTAGTAGAGATGGGGGTTTCACCATGTTGTCCAAGCTGATCTCAGACTCCTGGCCTCAAGTAATCTGCCAGACTCAGCCTCCCAAAGTGTTGGGATTATAGGTATGAGCCATTGCACCCAGCTAACTGTGTTCTAATGTTAGAATACATAGCTTAAAGAACATTTTCTTTCAACCCCAGCCTGCTGCCTGGTTTTGTATGGCCTGTGAGTTAAGAATGGTTTTCACTTTTTTTAATGGTTGAAAATAAATCAAAAGAAGAATATTTTACGGCATGTGAAATGACATAAAATTCAAATTTCTATGTCCATAAGCATAGTGAAACACAGTTATGCCCGTTATTTCACATATTGTCTATGGCTGCTTTCCCACTAAGAGAGCAGTGATTGAGTAGCTGTATGACAAGAAAAGCCTAAAATATTTACTACCTGTCTCTGTACAGAAAAAAGTTTGCTGACACCTAATATAGCATTTCTAAATTTATCCATATCTTGCCAACCCCAAATTCCTACGAATACCTCACTGAAATATTCAGAACATCCCCAAGTTTCAAATGAACTTACATATAAGTACTTATAAGCACAATGGCTACAAGAAGCCATTCACAAAAAAGACTTGAACCAAAAGTTGAAGATTTTTGTTTCCTTGTTTGTTTTTTGAGACAGAATCTTGCTCTGTCACCCACATTGGAGTACAGTGGTGCAATCTCAGCTCACTGCAGCCTCTGCCTCCTGGGTTCAAGCAATTCTCCCACATCAGCCTCCCGAGTAGCTGGGATTACAGGGCGTGCCACCACGCCCAGCTAATTTTTGCATTTTTAGTAGAGATGGGGTTTCACCACGTTGGCCAGGCTGGTCTCAAACTCCTGATCTCAGGTGATTCACCTGCCTCCCAAAGTATTGAGATTATAGGCATGAGCCACTGTGCCTGGCAAAAAGTTGAAAATTCTAAGTTTATGCCTGGCCATTAAAATGACTCAGTAACTAATGTGAAAAGATTCGGTAATTATTTCCACCTCAAACATCTAAAACTAAGCACTAACTCATTTATTTCCCCTCTTTTTTCACTCTCTCTGGGGGAAAAAAAAAAAAAACGCGTGCAGTAGTTGACACCTGTAATCCTAGCACAAGATTGGGAGGTCGACGAGGTGGGTGGATCATGAGGTCAGGAGTTGAAAACCAGCCTGGCCAACATAGTGAAACCCTGTCTCTACTAAAAATACAAAAATTAGCTGGGCATGGTGGCATGGGCCTGCAGTCCCAGCTACTTGGGAGGCTGAGGCAGGAGAATTAGTTGAACCCAGGAGGTGGAGGTTGCAGTGGGCCAAGATCACACTCCTGCACTCCAGCCTGGGCAACAGAGTGAGACTCATTTCAATAAAAAAAAAAAAAGCATGTAAACAATTTTATACCTGAGGTCGCTACTGGGTCCTGGAGAATAGCAACTATTTCCTTAAAATTGCCACACTTTCTGCAAATTCTTAAAATATAATTCATTCCATGCACCTGCCACTATCCAAGTCAACAAAGAAAACAACATTCTTACCATTTAAATTCTACAAGTTTAAAAAGTTTTCCATTATCTTTGTTCCATAATCAATACTTCACATAAATGTATACACTGCATGTGACTTCTTTCAAAACCAATATGTAATTGCTCAGAAAATTATTATTCCTGGGGATTCACTGATACTCTAGGAGGTTTGAGAAAAAGGTAAAGGCTCTCAAAAAGAGGGCAAAACTCCTTTACAAGTTAGAAATAGGAAAAACATGCCATATACTGTTTTCATTTACAAACCTAACTCATTTAAAATTGTTACTGGTTTATCATGAAATGTTTTAGCTTAGAAAACATTATTTACTGATTCCTTAAACTAAATTACTATTACCAAATCTACTTCTACCATATGTAACACTAATTAAAACCAAATTTTACATATCATTTTATCAATGTCATAACTTAATTTTCTCTTATTTCTATGCAGTTAAGAAACTCACACTGTCTTCCACATCTCCCGTCTTCCAGCCTTTTAACAGCATTTTGGACACAGGTATCTGAAGTTCATTTTCTAGAATCTGTTTAATCTCTCCTGTATAAATAAGAAGAGATCAAATATTACTAACAAAATAATACAGTCGACATTTGTCCATATCCACAGCTAACACTAATATGTGGCATACAGCATACAGTCAATGACATGTGTCTGATGAATATTTCTGTATCTATAAAATGCGAATATTATTTATCTTATCTTGCCCTAGGATCCGAGGATGACAAAGATAGCATACATTAATGAAACTAAAAAATAAAGCTAGCCTGGGTGTGATCACTCATGCCTGTAATCCCAGCACTTTGGGAGGCCAAGGCGGACAGAACACCTGAGCTCAGGAACTCAAGACTGGCCTGACCAACATAGTGAAACCCTGTTGAAACCCTGTCTCTACTAAAAATACAAAAAAAATAGCCAAATATGGTGGCGCACACCTGTAACCCCAGCTACTCAGGAGGCTGAGGCAGGAGAATCACTTGAACCCGGGAGGTGGAGTCTTAGAGTAAGCCAAGATCATGCCACTGTACTCCAGCCTGGGTGATGAGAAAAACCACATTTCAAAAAATGAATAAATAAGTAAAACTAATATATAGAAGACAATTTATATTGTGTTAAAGAGAACAACAACAAGAATTTCAGAAAAGAAAACAATGTTGATATGGTTTGAATTTGTGGCCCTGCTCATCTCATGTCAAATTTTAATTCCCAGTGTTAGAGGTGGGGCCTGATGGGAGGTGATTAGATCATAGGGGACTGATTTCCCTCTTTGATGCTATTCTTGTAGTAGGGTTCTTGTGAGATCTGGTTGTTTAAAAGTGTATGTCATCTTTTCTTTCTCTCTCTCTTTCTGTCTTCCTCCTGCTCTGGCCTGCTCTCACTTTGTCTTCTGCCATAAGTAAAAGCTTCCTGGGCCTCCTCAGAAGCAGACGCTGCCATGCTTCCTACACAGCCCATGGAACCGTGAACCAATTAAACCCTTTTTCTATAAATTACCCAGTCTCGGGTATTTTTTTATAGCAGGGTGAAACCAAAATAATAGAGAAAATTGGTACTCTATTATTTTGAGTACCAATTATTTTGAGTACTCTATTATTTTGAGGAGTGGGACATTGCCATAAAAACACCTGAAAATGTGTGGAAGTGACTTCGGAAATGGGTAATGGGCAGAGGCTGGAAAAGTGTGGAGAGCTCAGAAAACAAGAAGATGAGGGAGAATTAGTAACTTCATAGAGATGTATTAAATTGTTGTGACCAAAATGCTGACAGTGATATGGACAATGAAGTCAGATGGAAATGAGGAACTTATTGGGAACTAGAGCAAAGGTCACTTCTGTTACGTGTTAGCAAAGAACCTGGTGGCATTGTGCCCCTGCCTAGAGATCCGTGGAACTTTGAGTTGAGAATAATGACTTAGGATATCTAGAGGAAGAAATTTCTAAGGAACAAAGTATTCAAGATGTTGCCCGGCTGCTTCCAGTATCCTATGTTCATATGTGTGAGCAAAGAAATGACCTGAAATGAATTATATTTAAAAGTACAGCAGTAAAAGTTTGAAAACTTTGCAGCTATGTGGTAGAAAAGTCCATTTTCAGAGGAGAAATTCAAGCACCCTGCAGAAATTTGCATAAGTAAAAAGGAGCCAAGTGCTGATAGCTAAAACAATGGAGAAAAGGCCTCAAAGGCATTTTAGAGACTTTCACTGCAGGCCCTGCCATCACAGGCCCAAAGGTCTACATGTGGCCAAGGCCCAGGGCCTCACCACCCTGCACAACCTCAGGACACTGCTCCTTGCGTCCTGGCTGCTCTATCTCCAGCCATGGCTCCAACAAACCTGGGTACAGTTTGGGCTGCTGCTTCCATGTGGTGTTGAGCCTGCAGGTGCACAGAATGCAAGAGTTGAGGCATGGGTTTAGATTTCAGAGGATATATCGAAAAGACTGCATGTCCAGGCAGAAGCCTGTTGCAGGGGCAGAGCCCTCATGCAGAACCTCTACTGGGAAAGTGAGGAGAAGAAATGTGAGGTTAGACCCTCACATACACGGTCTCCACTGGGGCATTGCTTGGTGGAGCTGTGAGAAAGGGGCCACCATCATCCAGACCCTGGAATGACAGATCCACTAATACTCTGCACCTGGACAAGCCACAGGCACTCAACACCAGCCCTTAAAAGCAGTCATGGAAGCTGAACCCTTCCAAGCCACAGGGGTGTAGCTGCCCAAGGCCTTGGGAGCCCACCCCTTGCATCATTGTGTCCTGGATATGAGACAAGGAGTCAAGCAGGATTATTTGGAACGTTAAGATTTAATGACTGCCCTGCTGGGTTTCAAACTTGCACAGCCCCATTATTTTGGCCATTTTCTCCCTTTTGGAATGGGAATATTTACCCAACGTCTATACCCTCACTGTATCTTGGGAGTAAGTAACTTGCTTTTGATTATATAGACTCATAGGTGAAAGGGACCAGCTTTATCTCAGATGAGACTGTGGACTTTTGAGTTAATGCCAGAATAAGTTAAGACTTTGGATGACTGCTGAGAAGGGATGGTGGTATTTTGCAATGTGAGAAGGACATGAGATTTGAGAGGGGCCATGGGTGAATTTGTATGGATTTGCATCTCCACCCAAATCTCATGTTAAATTATAATCCCAAGTGTTGGTGGTGGAGTCTGGTACGAGGTGACTGGATCATGTGAGGCAGATTTACCCCTCTGGGGCTGCTCTCATGACACAGTTCTCATGAGATCTGGTTGTTTAAAAGTGCGTGCCACCTCCCCGCTCTCTCTCTTCCTCCTGCTCCAGCAATGTGAAGATGCCTGCTCCTGCTTTGCCTTCTACCATGAGTAAAAGCTCCTGAAGCCTCTCCAGAAGATGTTTCCATGCTTCCTGTACAGCCTATAGAACTGTGAACCAATTAAACCTTTTTTTCTTTATAAATTATCCAGTCTCAGGTATTTTTTTTATAGCAGTGCCAGAATGGACTAATACAAATATGTTGTATCAAATAGCCAGAGAAGGCTTTGTGAGAGAAATGAGACTTAAAACAAACTTGAAGTATAGCTGGTCTGTGAAGGACAGACAAACCAAAATAAGGAAGGATACTCTATACAGTGAAGAAAATGACTGAAAGGTAAAAAAGCAAAAATAGGCATGATGCTAATGAAAAACAGTGAGAAATCACAATTTTCCCAGTGCTCCACAAATTCTTTTTCAGGAATCAAATCTACCTATAAATTAATCAGCTGATTTCTGGTACTATACTATTTTAAAGATCACTGAATCAGAATGTACTAATCTTTCATGCATCTGCTTATGTTACGTTGCTGCTAGTCTACAGTTTCAGATTAAAATGTAATTCAGCTCCATTTACATAAGCATATGAATGCCAAAAAGACTGATTATATTACATATTAAAAGAAGAAAAATAATTCCATACTAAAGAAAAAGAAGGGTGAGGGGAAAACGTGATACACAAGTTCTATGGGAATATACCTAAGTAAGCAATGCTACAATGCAATTATTCATGGCCTCGGTGATATTTTTTAACTTTCCTTAAAAACTTCCCTATCTGAGCACTTTAAATAGTGATTAACTATCATAAAAATAATTCTGGTTCAACATTATAGTTGTGGAAGCAAAAACTTTAATCAATCTTGGCCTTCAAAACTGTCACTGCTGAAAAAGAATCATTCTGTTTATGGAAACAGTAGAAAAATAAGCCACAGTTTTTATACCAAACACATATAAACATTGCCTTTTTGCTTGTGGCTGCAGTTGCTGTTTCTAGAGCTGTACCTGTGTGGAACTGGGCTTATGTATTTGCAAGTGTGTCCAGTGTTCAGAAACCAATCTCTAAGACCTGCACCACCTTCATTCACTCTAGAAAACACTCTGAGCCTTCAAGACTTACAAGAAGTTTCTTAATGAAAAACAAGAAGGAATTTTAACTTAAAGTCCCAGTTACTCTTGCAGAAAGCCTGGGCAACACATAAGACAAACAGCGTTTTGTTTCACAGGAAGAGAGGAACAGAAAACAAAGTTGGAATCATAACAGCAACCTGTGTTCCTCACATTTTAAAAATTATTCTCTATTGCAAGGTGGCTCAGGCCTATAATCCTAGCACTTTGGGGGCCAAGGTAGAAGGACAGCTTGAGCTCAAAAGTTTGAGACCAACTTGAGCAACATAGTGAGACACCACTTTTACAAAAATTTTTTAATAATTAGCTAGTCATGGTGGTACATGCCTGTAATCCCAGCTATTCAGGAGGGTGAGGTAGAAGGACTGCTTGAGACCAGGAGATGGAGGCTGCAGTGAACCATAATCGTGCCACTGCACTCCATCCTGGATGACAAAGTGAGAACCTGTCCTCCTCCCTCAAAAAATATTATCTACTGGCCTCAATCTCTTCTTCTGTAAAGTGGAAATGATAATTATAGAACCAACACTTCATTGGGTTGTGGTATTAAGTGATATAATTCATGAAAAATGTTTTGCAGAGTGCCTAATACATACTGAGAAACTCAAAAAATGTTGGTTATTTTGAGTCGTATTATTATTACAATTAATGAGATAACATACACATAAGTGTCTAGTATAGTACCTGGGCAGTATAGGTTCTCAAAACACAGTAGTTATTGTTTATTGTTTTTATGATACCCAAAATAATTCAGGGGAACAAAGTACTGAAATGTAGCAAGTTTCAAAGTCTGAATTTATATTTGTGTCTGCCTAACTCTAAAGATCTTACCACAAGATGGCACTGCCACTACAGTATCCCACCCCCAGCCATGTTCCTTGAAAAATTGTGAAGACATGCAGATGTCATCAAGAACAAATCACTGAATCCAATAGCATACTTTTGTATTTAAAAAATTAACTTAAGTGCTTGCTTTGGGGGCATATATACTAAAACTGGAACAATACAGAGAAGATTAGCATGAAAAATATGAATTTTTAAAAATTAAGTTAATTGGATTATGACTTATATCCAATAAAATTCACTTGTGAGTTTTGACAAATATATACACTGTTGTAACCAGCATACAATCAAGATAAAGAACATTTCCCATAGCACAAAGTTTTCTCACATACTTTTGAATCAAAAGCCTTTACCCATCCCACTGATCCTCCTTCTCACCCTAAAGATTAGTTTTGTCTGGGTTCTTTTGTTTGGCATAATGTTTTCAGTATTTATCCTTTTTCTTTTTTTTTTTTTGTTTTTGTTTGAAACAGAGTCTCTCTGTTGCCCAGGCTGGAGTGCAGTGGTGCAATCTCAGGCCACTGCAACCTCCGCCTCCCAGGTTCAAGTGATTCTCCTGCCTCAGCCTCCTGAGTAGCTGGGATTACAGGTGTCCGCCACCACGTCCAGCTAACGTTTTTTTTGTTTTGTTTGTTTTTTTTTTTTTTTTTTGAGATGGAGTTTCGCTCTTGTTACCCAGGCTGGAGTGCCATGGCGCGATCTTGGCTCACCGCAACCTCCGCCTCCTGGGTTCAGGCAATTCTCCTGCCTCAGCCTCCTGAGTAGCTGGGATTACAGGCATGAACCACCATGCCCAGCTAATGTTTTGTATTTTTAGTAGAGATGGAGTTTCACCATGTTGGCTAGGCTGGGCTTGAACTGAACTCATGATTCGCCTGCCTTGGACTCCCAAAGTACTGGGATTACAGGCGTGAGCCACTGTGCCACCTAGTTATTTTTTAAAGACAGTAAATTTTAGACAATTCATTGCACAGCAACAAATAACTAATATATATGAATATCGTACAATTGCTTATCCATTCACTAGTGGATGAATATATGGAATGTTTCTGTTTTTCCTGATTATAAATAAAGCTGCTATGAACTTTATTGTGTGAACTCTTTCTGTGACCATTAAATATTTCTCAAGTAAACAACTTCACAAAAACTGCCAAAGTGTTTTCCAAGATGATTGTTCCCATTTGTATCTCACCAATGTTTCAGTTATTCTGTATCACTGATGACAACTGAAATTTAAAGTCTTTTTAATTTCAGCCATTCTAACAGATACAAAGTGGTTTCTCATTGTGGTTTCAATTTGAACTCCCTAATGATTAATAGTAACTAATGCTGTTAAGTATCTTTTCATGTGCTTATTGGCTGTTTACACATCGTCTATGAAATGCTAAATAGCAGGCCAGACTTGGTGGCTCACTCCTGTAATCCCACCATTTTGGGAGGGAGAGGCAGGCAAATCATAAGATCAGGAGTTCGAGATCAGCCTGGCCAACATGGTGAAACCCTGTCTCTACTAAAAATACAAATACTAGCTGGGCGTGGTAGAAGCCGCCTATAGTCCTAGCTACTCGGGAGGCTGAAGCAGGAGAATCGCTTGAACTGGGAAAGAAGAGGTTGCAGTAAGCCAAGATGGTGCCACTGCACTCTAGCCTGGGCCACAGAGTGAGACTCCATCTCAAAAAGCAAACAAACAAAAAAACAAAAAGAAATGCTGAATAGTGTTGAGTGGCCCTAGCATTGCACTTGATCTTAGGAAGGAAATACTTAATATTTAGTTTTTCATTATCAACTATATTAGCTGTAGGTTCT
Source organism: Sapajus apella (assembly GCF_009761245.1). Lineage (NCBI taxonomy): Eukaryota > Metazoa > Chordata > Mammalia > Primates > Cebidae > Sapajus > Sapajus apella. The sequence goes on along the minus strand of NW_022436976.1, from coordinate 35,075,226 downwards.
TCAGCAATGTTCTGTATCAAGTTAACAATACTCCCTTCTATTCCTACTTTATTGCTAGTTCTTTTTTTTTTTCAAACATAAAATGAGTGTTGAATATTGTCAAATGCTTTTTCTCATTTACTATACTAATATGGGGAAGTACCATGATGGATTACAAGCTGTTAAACAAGCCTACATGGCCTAATTGGCTATGATGTGTATTATAAACATATGTATATATTTTATTATACTCTACTAAATTCAGTTTGCAACTATTTTCTAAGGATTTCTCCCTCCATAGTTATAAGAAATATTTTATATTTATATTACAGTAATGTTGGTCTCATAAAATAAATGAGGCAATGTTTCATATTTCTATTTTTGTGAAGGACTGGTAATAATTCTTCCTTAAATATTAGAAAGAATTCACCACTAAAGCCATCTAGGGTTTCAGGTTTTCTTTGTGGGAAGGTTTTGTTTTTTATTGCGTTTTTTGAGACAGAGTCTTACTATGTTGCCCAGGCTACAGCACAGTGGCACAATCTTAGCTCACTGCAACCTTCACCAGATTTAAGCGATTCCCCTGCCTCAGCCTCCTGAATACCTGGAACTACAGGCGTGTGCCACCACGCCCAGCTAATTTTTGTATTTTTGGTAGAGATGGGGTTTAGCCCTGTTGGCCAGGCTGGTCTTGAACTCCTGACCTCAGGTGATCTGCCCACCAAGTAGGCCATGTGCGCTTGTTTAACAGCTTATAACCATCATGGTACCTCCCCATATTAGTATAGTAAAAGAGAAAAAGCATGTAAATCTCAGCCTCCCAAAGTGCTGGGGTTACATGCATGAGACACCATGCCCAGCCATTTATGTGGGAAGGTTTTGATTGCCAATTTGATTTATATATTTGATGTACAGCTATTGAAATTTTTTTATTCTGTCAAAGTGGTAACTTATACCTTTAAAATAATTTTTCTAACCTTTCAGAATTTCATATAAATTTACCAGCATAAGTTTGTTCTCAGTATCACCTTATAGTCCATGTAATGTCTATAGGCACTTCGATCGTTCCCAATATGAGTAATTTGTGTTTTCTCTTTTGTTCTTGTTTTTCACACTAGCAAAACAATAATCAGTTTTACTAATCTTTTTTAAAAACAGCTTTAAGCTTTGTTCATTTTCTACTTATCTATTTTCCACTTACTGTTTTCTGCTCTTACACATATTATGCTTCTGTACTTACTTTGGGTTTGATCTGCTCGGTTTTTGTTTTGTTTTATTTTTGAGATGGAGTCTCATTTTGTCACCCAGGCTGGAGTCCAGTGGCGTGATTCTCAGCTCAATGCAGCCTCCGCCTCCCAGGTTCAAGTGATTCTCCTGCCTCAGCCTCCAGAGTAGCTGGGACTACAGGTGCACACCACCATACCTGGCTAATTTTTGTATTTTTAGTAGAGAGGGGGTTTCACCATGTTGGCCAGGCTGGTTTTGAACTCCGCAATTGAAGTGTTCCACCCACCTCAGCCTCCCAAAGTGCTGGGATTACAGGTGTGAACAACTGTACCCGGCCATCATCCTCTTTAAAAGGTTTTAACAGCTTCATTAAGATATATTTGATGTAAAATAAACTGCACATATTTAAAATCTAAAATTTAATAAGTTTTAACAATGGATCCAACAATAAAACCACCAACATAATCAATGTTATGAATTTATCCATCACCCTCAATGATTTCCTTGTGCCCCTTGGTAATTCTACCATAGCATCCCCAACTTCTTCCCTAGAGAACCACTGATTTGATTTCTATGTACATTAGTTTGAATATTCTACAATTTTATATAAATGGAATTGCAGAAAGTATTCTGGCTTCTTTCACTCAAAATAAACTGTCTGAGATCCTTTCATATCATTGCATGTAACAATACCATACTCCTTTTATTACTAAGTATACCACTATATGCATACACAACAATTTGTTTTTTGTACATTTGGGGTTGTTTCCTGTTTGAGGCTATTATAAAGAAAGTTGCTATAAACAATACTGTACATGTATTTGGTGGACATATGCCTCCATTTCTCTTTAGAATACACTTGGAAATGTCCAGTTTCCATTTAATTTTGTAAGAAACTACCAAACTGTTTTACAAAGTGGTTTCCATTGCAAGTCTTCAAGTTCACCAGTATTTTCTTCAATGTCATATCTGTTGTTAATCTCATCTGGTAGCTTTTCATCTCAGACATCATAGTCTTCATTTCCAGTTGTTCAATTGGGTCATTTTCACATTTCCAAAGCCTTACTTCAAATATTCCCTCTCCCTTTTTGAATGCAGGTAATACAGTTATAATAACTGTTCTAATGTCATTATCTGTTCGTTCTAACATCTATGCTAGATCTGGGTTGGTTATGATTTACCAGTTTCTCTCTTCATTATGAGCCAGGTTTTCCTATATCTTTGCATGCCTGGTAATTTTTTATTGGATGCCTGACATTGTTAATTTTATCTTGTTAATTGCTGGATATTTTTGTATTCCTACAAATATTGCTGAGCTTAATTTTGGGATGCAGTTACGTTACTTAGACACAGTTCAACCTTTTGTGTTTTGCTTTTAAGATTTGTTAGTCAGCATCGCCTGAGCAGTACTCTCCACTACTGAGGAAAGATCCTTCTGAGTAGTATAACCAAAACCATATGAATTATGAGGTTTTCCAATCTAACTGGTAGAAACAGATACTATTCCCAATCTTGTTCCCACTAAACTTTTTGGGTGGTTTTTAGTTCTAACAGCAATGATAGCAAATCTGACTTCTGTTATTCCATACTGGCTGGAAATGAAAGTGAGGACTTTTCTTACTTCTTAGATGGAAGCTTTAGTCATTGCATTTGTAATTAAGCATCTGAACTGCAAGTTTCCCTCTCAATACCAATTTATCAGTATCAAACAAATGCTGATATGCCATGTGTATTAGTCCATTTTCACACTGCTGGTAAAGATATACCCAAGACTGGGCAATTTAAAAAAGGAAGAGGTTTAATAAACTCACAGTTCCACATGGCTGGGGAAGCCCTATAATCATGGTCGAAGGCTAAGAGGAGCAAGTCACATCTTACATGAATGGCAGCAAGCAAAGAGAGAGGTTGTGCAGGGAAACTCCTCCTTACAAAACCACCAGATCTCATGAGATTTATTCACTATTATGAGAAAAGCACAAGAAAGACCCACCCCCATGACTCAATTACCTCCCGCCAGGTTCCTCCTACAACACGTGGGAATTCAAGATGAGATTTGGGTAAGGACACAGCCAAACCATACCATTCTGCCCCTGCCCCCTCCCAAATCTCATGTCCTCACATTTCCAAGCCAATTATGCCTTCCCAATAGTCACTCAAAGTCTTAACTCATTTCAGCATTAACTCAAAAGTCCACAGTCCAAAGCTTCATCTGAGACAAGGCAAGTCCCTTCTGCCTATGAGCCTGTAAAACTGAAAGCAAGTTAGTCACTTCATAGATACAATGGGGATATAGGCATTGGATAAATACACCCATTACAAATGTGACAAATTGGCCAAAATGAAGGGCTAAAGACTCCATGAAAGTCCAAATTCCAGAAGGGCAGTTAAATCTGTTTTTTTGTTTTTTTTTTTGAGACCGAGTCTTGCTCTGTCACGAGGCACCAGGCTGGAGTGCAGTGGTGCAATCTCGGCTCACTGCAACCTCCACCTCCTGGGTTCAAGCAATTCTCCTGCCTCAGCCTCCCAAGTAGCTGGGACTACATGTGCGTGCCACCACGCCCAGCTAATTTTTGTATTTTTAGTAGAGACGTGGGTTTCACCATGTTGGCCAGGACGGTCTCAATCTCTTAGCCTCATGATCCACCACCTTGGCCTCCCAAAGTGCTGGGGTTACAGGCGTGAGCCACTGCGCTTGGGCGGTAGTCAAATCTTAAAGCCCCCAAATGATCCCGTTTGACTCCACGTCTCACATTTAGGTCACGCTGATGCAAGAGGTGGGTTCCCATAGCCTTGGGCAGCTCCGCCCCTGTGGCTTTGCATGGTATTGCCCCCTCCTGGCTGCTTTCAAGGACTAGCACTGGGTGTCTGTGGCTTTTCCAGGTTCACGGTGCAAGCTGTCAGTCGATCTACCATTCTGGTGTCTGGAGGACGTGGCTCTCTTCTCACATCTCCACTAGGCGGTGTCTAAGTAGGGACTCTGTGTGGGGGCTCCAACACCACACTTCCCTCTGCACAGCCCTAGCAGAGGTTCTCCATGAGGGCCCCACCCACACAGCAAACTTCTATCTGGGCATCCAGGCACTTCTATACGTCTTCTGAAATCTAGGCAGAGGTTCCCAAACCTTAATTCTTGACTTCTGTGCACTTGCAGGCTCAACACCACGTGGAAGCTGCCAAGGCTTGAAGCTTGTACCCTCTGAAGCCACGGCCTGAGCTCTACGTTGACTCCTTTCAGCCACAGCTGTAGCAGCTAGGATGCAAGTCACCAAGTCCTTAGGCTGCACACAGCACAGGGACCCTGGGTCCAGCCCATGAAACCACTTTTTCCTTCTAGGCCTCTGAGTCTGTGATAAGGGGGCCTGCTGTGAAGACCTCTGACACGCGTTAGACATAATTTCCCCCACTGCCTTGGGGATTAACATTTGGCTCCTTGTTAGGCCAGGTGTGGTGGCTCATGCCTATAATCCCAGCACTTTGGGAGGCCTAGACAGGTGGATTACCTGAGGTCAGGAGTTCAAAACCAGCCTGACCAACATGAAGAAACCTGGTCTCTACTAAAAATACAAAAATTAGCTGGGCGTGGTGGCACATGCCTGTAATCCCAGCCACTTGGAAGGCTGAGGCAGGAGAATTACTTGAACATGGGAGGCAGAGGTTGCTGTTAGGCAAGATCGCACCATTGCACCCCAGCCTGGGCAACAAGAGTGAAGCTCCATCTCAAACAAAAAAAAAAACAAAAAAAAACAAAAAAACACACACATTTGGCTCCTTGTTACTTATGCAAATTTTTGCAACTGGCTTAAATTCTCAAAAAATGGGATTTTCTTTTCCATCACATCATTGCGCTGCAAATTTTCTGAACGTTTATGTTCTGCTTCCCTTATAAAACTGAATGCCTTTAACAGCATCCAAGTCACCTCTTGAATGCTTTGCTGCTAAGAAATTTCTTCTGCCAAATACCCTAAATCAACTCTCTCAAGTTCAAAGTTCTACAAATCTCTAGGGCAGGGGCAAAATGCCACCAGTCTCTTTGCTAAAACATAATAAGAGTCACCTTTGCTCCAGTTCCCAACAAGTTCTTCATCTCCATCTGAGACCACCTAAGCCTCAACTTTATTGTTCATATTTCTATCAGCATTTTGGGCAAAGCCATTCAACAAGTCTCTAGGAGGTTCCAAACTTTCCCACATTTTTCTATCTTCTTCTAAGCCCTCCAAACTGTTCCAGTCTCTCCCTGTTCCACATTTTAGGTATCTTTGCAACAGCACGCCACTCTCGGTACCAATTTACTATATTAGTTCACTTTCACCCTGCTGATAAAGACATACCCGAGACTGGGTAATTTATACAGAAAAAAGGGTTTAATGAACTTACAGTTCCACATGGTTGAGGTGGCCTCACAATCACAAGGTAGAGCAAGTCACATCTTACATGAATGAAGGCAGGCAAAGAGATGGTGCTTATGCGGGGAAACTCCTCCTTATAAAACCATTAGATCTCATGAGACATCACAAAAACAGTATGGGAAAGACCCGTCCTCATAACACAATTACCTCCCACCAGGTCCCTCCCACAATATGTGGGAATTCAAGATGAGATTTGGGAGGGGACACAGCCAAACCATATCATCATGTTTCGTCGCAATTCAGTTCAAACTATTTTTTACTTTCCCTTGTGATTTGACCTATGTTTTATTTAGGAATATGTTCTTTAACTTCCAAGTATATAGGGATATTACAAATTCCTGTGATTTCTAACTTAATTCCACTGTTGTCAGAGCACGTCACATAATTTTAAAATTTTTAAATTTGTTTTGTGACTGAGCATATGTTTGATCTTAATAAATGATCAACTGCCCAAGTAAAGAACATGTCTTTCACTGTTCTAATGAGGAGTATTATACACGTTTTAAGCAAGTCAAATTGGTTTCTATACCATTCAGATTTTTTTGTCTGTTGTTCTGAACATTATTATGAGAGAAGAATGTTATCATCTCCAATTGTGAATTTGTCAATTTCTTATTTCAGTTCTGTCAGTTTGGATTTGTCCACTTCTCACTTCAGTTTTTGCTTTTAAATATTTCAAACTCTGTTATTAGATATGTACACTGTTGGGCTACTTATGTCTTCTTGATGAATTGACACTTTTATCATTATGAAATGTCCCCATTTGTCCTTTGTAATATTCTTTGTCCAGAGTCTAAGCTCACCTCATATTAACACAGGTCCTTCAGGTTATGATTACAATTTTCATATATATTTTTCAGCTTTCATTTTTTAAATTCAATTTCTATGCTTTACAAAGTAGGTTTCTTGTATATATCATACAAATGGGTTTCCCTCTCTTATTCAGTCTAACAATCTCTACCTTTTAATTACAACATGAGATCAGTTATATGTATAATTACTTATGTAGTCTTATTTCTTTTCTATCGGTCTTATCTGTTTATTTCATTTATCATCTTTTTCTGTCTTCACTTGGTTTTTTTGAGTATTTTTAAGTACTATTTCATCTCAACACTGGGCTTAATAACCATTATCTGTATTCACTGTTTCAGTGATTGCTGTAACATTTACAACACAACTTTTTTTTTAAGATGAAGTCTCACCCTGTCGCCCAGGCTGGAATGCAGTGGTATGAGCTCAGCTCACTGCAACCTCTGCCTCCCACGTTCAACTGATTCTTGTGCCTCAGATTCTCAAGTAGCTGAAATTACAGGCATGTGCTACAACACCCAGATAATTTTTGTATTTTTAGTAGAGATGCAGTTTTGCTATGTTGGCCAGGTTGGTCTCTAACTCCTGACCTCAAGTGATCCCCCCACTTGGCCTCCCCAAATGCTAGGATTAGAGGAGTGAGCCATCATACCTGGCCTAATTTTTGTATTTTTAGTAGAGACAGGGTTTCACCATGTTGGCCAGGATGGTGCATGCCACTCTTCCCAGCTACTCAGATGACTGAGGCAGAAGAATCACTTCAGCCTGGAGGTAGAGGCTGCAGTGAGCCAAGATCATGCCACTGCACTCCAACCTAGGTGACAGAGTGAGACTCCATCTCAAAAAATAAATAAAATAAAATATAGAATGTATCTTTGTTTCTTACGCTGGCTGCTTTTAAGGCTTTCCTACCACTGATTTTTTTTTTTTTTTTTGGGACGGAGTTTCGCTCTTGTTACCCAGGCTGGAGTGCAATGGCGCGATCTCGGCTCACCGCAACCTCCGCCTCCTGGGTTCAGGCAATTCTCCTGCCTCAGCCTCCTGAGTAGCTGGGATTACAGGCATGGACCACCATGCCCAGCTAATTTTTTGTATTTTTAGTAGAGACGGGGTTTCACTGTGTTGACCAGGATGGTCTCGATCTCTTGACCTCGTGATCCACCTGCCTCGGCCTCCCAAAGTGCTGAGATTACAGGCTTGAGCCACCGCGCCTGGCCCCCTACTACTGATTTTTAACAATTTGATTATGATGTGCCTTGATGTTATTTCCTTTGAGTTACTCCTGCTTGTTGTTATGAAACTTCTTAGATTTGTGAGTTTATAGTTCTTATCAAATTTGGCTAGCATTGGATCTCTCTCTCTCTCTCTTTCTTTTTTTTAGATGGAGCAACCTCCACCTCCCAAGTTCAAGTGAATCTCCTGCCTCAGCCTCCTGAGTAGCTGGGATTGCAGGCATGCACCACCACACCCAGCTAATTTTTGTATTTTTAGTAGAGATGGGGTTTCACTATGTTGGTCAGGCTGGTCTCAAACTCCTGACCACATGATCCACCCGCCTGAGCCTCCCAAAGTGCTGGGATTATAGGCGTAGCCACCGCACCTGGTCCAGGCTATTCTTTATTTAAAATTTCCCACTTTCCACTCTCTCCTCTATTTTAGAGGCTCTCATCAGACATATATTGCACCATTTTGTATTTGCCTAGAAGTTATTCAGACAACATCCTTCCCTCTCCAGGCTGCAGCCCCCAGTATTTTTGCTGTGTATGCTTAAGTTTGCATTTTTTTTTAACTGCTATGTCTTCATATTTACTGACCTTTTCTTCAATAGAAACTGTTAAATCCATCAGAGTAAATTACTGATATCACATAACGTAATGTACCTACATTTTGTTAATATTGTAACGAAGTGAACCAATATTTTCCAAATGGCCGATGGATTTTAATATAACAGAACACTAAAATTTATTTGATGTGGTTTCAGATTTTATACTGCAATAAACCTTTAAGACACCACCATTTGCCAAGTTTCAGTGTACTATCAGTTAAGAATATCCATAATTCTCTGGCTATTAAAATATTCCTCCCTTCACCAACTATATATCTGTTTGAGGTGGCATTTTCTTTATATACTTCAACAGAAGTAACATACTGCAACAGAATAAATGGAGAAGCAGATATAAGAACCCAGCTTTTATATGAACAGATATTAAAGAGTTTGGAATGTACATAAAACAATATCACTTTCTCATTACTTTTTTTTGTTTTGAAAAATTATTTTTCATTTAAAGTCTTATTTATGTAATGGGTTCATTACTGTTATTAAGAAATAATATTTCTTCTGGGGTCTCAGTACTAATTATACCATGTGTGCAACAAAGTCTTTTTCCTCTGGTGGGAAGGAATTCAGTAGTATTCTAGTCCTACCTATGAGGTTGAGGAATTGTTCAGCGTACTCAATCATGTACAGATTACTCTTCAGCCAAAGATTTGCAGAAAGCATCATTCAGACACTTGAAATGTTTCTCTATGTAGCAATCTTCCTCCTAGTACTGAACCCTATACATTCCAATCTTCTCAGTCTCAGGGATCTCGTAGCTCTTTAACTCTGCAAAACTGTTGGGCTCTGCTTACATTCCCTTTTCATGAACTGCTATACATAAATTTTCTCCATGCAGAAATCAGGGGCATCTACAGGGCTCACCTTGGTTATTTCCCATTTCTCATTAATCATAGGCCTATGCTTCCTAATGCCTACAAACAGTTGTTTCATATATTTTGTCCAGCTTTCAGGTGCTTACAGCAGAAACAGAGGTACTATATCAGTTATTCCTTCAAGGACAAAAGCAGAAATTCTGGTAATTTTCTACGATTCATTACTGCCAAGAAAAATTTCAATGTTTTCTCAGATTTAAAGAGTTTCAGATAAACTAACCTGTCAGAGATATGGTTTATAAGAGCTTATTCTCCCATATTTTGAACATATTAATTCAATTTTACATGAAAATGTGTATCTTTACATTGGAAACTGGGTGGTTTATATTCATGTGGCTCTATGTTAACACAAACCAAGTTATGTAATCATTTCATCTAGCAATTTATCTTATAGATTAATATGGATATTGCAAATGTTGCTCTGAGTACAATTCTTTGCTTTATGTTTTTAACAGCAATCTTTCTCTAGAATTTTCCAGTGTACAGTGATAAGAAAGCTAAAAAAAGAAAAAAGTTCTACCTCAAACCTAGGTCAGCAATAATTCTAAGTGGATATTCGCCTGCCCAGGAGAGAAATAATTAGCAAAATTTCATTCAGTTTATTTGGCTACACTCCAATAAACTGAAAACACTTTGCACATACTCTATCTGCTGTTTAAATGCCTGAAAAATCATTTCTTCAGAGTCTCAAATTTTATCCAATACATTATCTACAGAATTTACTACCTTTTTTCAAGGTCATTTGGAAGGAATTTATTACTTAAATTTATAGTATTAAACCTTCATAATTTCTAGAGGGCAATTAAACATAGGGAAGAGGGGACTCTGCTCCTATAAAACAAGTGGCTATTAATATAGTCCAGTTGTTTCCATTCAGAGAAAAAAAAACTGTAAGGAAAGTTGGATACAGTGGCTCTACTAACCATTTCCAATCAGAATGTAGCACATTATTGCAATCTTACAATCACTAAGATGAAAAGCATAATCCCTATTATATGACTAAATGACTATCACTGAGCCAAATTACAGGCCCTCTATGGGTCTCTGGACTTCAAATTTCACATTATTTAAAAAAGAAAAAAATGACTAAATACATTTCATATTAATACTGCCTGTTACCACTTTGTAAAATTTAAAATATCAACATTAAAAAGAGTAAAATAGGGCCAGGCGCAGTGGCTTACGCCTGTAATCCCAGCACTTTGGAAGGCCAAGGCGGGTGGATCACCTGAGGTCAGGAGTTCAAGACCAACCTGGCCAACATGGTGAAACGTGTCTCTACTAAAAATTCAAAAAATTAGCTGGGCATGGTGGCAGGCACCTGCAAGCCCAGCTACATGGGAGACTGAGGCAGGAGAATCGCTTGAACCTGGGAGGTAGAGGCTGCAGTGGGCTGAGATGGTGCCATTACACTCCAGCCTGAGTGACAAGAATAAAACTCTGTCTCAAAAAAAAAAAAAAAAAAAAAAAGAGAGACCTAGCCATCACCTTGGAGTAGATAGAATAAAAAAATCAAACCTGTTATCCAGAAGAAACAAAATGTGCAATAATATTACATCATTTGGATTTTTTTCAAGCACAATTATCAAAAGTAAATTTCTTCCCTTTGTTCTATTGACATGTTTTGTAATCTTAGAAATCATTTACTGCCTCCATTCATTTCTTTATTTTAAACATTATAAGCCATTACTCCCTAGAATACTTACTGTTTTTGAAAGTTATTTCTTTGAGCAAAATCAAATTAAGATTCAGCATTGGAAGAGGCAATTCAGACTCTATGGCTGGAAAGGATCCATCCAAACAGATGTTTAAAGCCACTCTGGGGAAGTGCCGAAGACAGCCAACTAGCTGTAACCAGGAGGAACATCTGCTGCCACCAAGAGAGTGGGACATCAGGAAGACTGGGGCATTCTAAGCATATCTTTGGAGGGAAGGCATTCACAGAGTGGATGAAGGGAGGACACAGATGTTGAACCAAAGGGGTAGGAAGCTGGGGATGCTGCACAGGGCTAGCATGCACAGGGACTCATTCTTGCCCCCAACAACTCCAAAGGAAGGGAAACAAAGTCAGTTGACTAAACTCACCTTATACCAGAATCACACCCCCAAGGGCATCAAAGAAGACAAAAGCAAGCAAATAAACAAATAAAAAACAAGTACATCCAAAAGACAACTTCGAAGACTGAATGCTCAGCTCATACAAATAAGAAAGAACCAGTGTAAGAACTCTGCCAATTTAAAAAGCCACAGTGTCTTCTCACCTCCAAACAACCACACTAGTTCCCCTGCAATAGGTCTTAACCAGGCTGAAATGACTAAAATGACAGAAATGGAATTCAGAATATGGATATGAATGAAGATCATCAAGAGTCAGGAGAAAGTTGAAACCCAATGAAGAATTCTAAGGAATATAATAAAATGATTTGGGAGATGAAAAGTGAAATGGCCATTGTAAGAAATAACCAAAGTGATCTCTGATAGAGCTGAGAAACTCTAAGAATTTCAGAATACAATTCAAATATTAACATCAGAATTAGCCAACTGGTGAAAAGTATCCCAAAGCTCAAACACTGGTTCCCCAAAATAACTCAGACTAAAATTAAAAAAATTCAAATAAGAACAAACAAAACTTCTTTAAAAATTTGGCATTACATTAACAGACTACATCTACATCAATTGGTGTCCCTGAAAAAGAGGGAGTGAAAGCATGCAACTTGGAAAACATATTTTAGGATATCATCCATGAAAAATTTTCCAACCTCACTAGACACGCCAACATTCACATTTAAGAAATGCAGAGAATTGGCCAGGCACAGTGGCTCATGCCTGTAATCCAAGCACTTTGGAGGCCAAGGTGGGTGGATCACCTGAGGTCAGGAGTTCAAGACCAGCCTGACCCATTTTTATTTAAAAAAAATAAAAGAAAGAAATGCAGAGAATGCCTCTGAGATACTATATAAGACAACTTTGCCCAAGACACATAGTCATCAGATTCTTAAAGGTTGAAATAAAAGACAAAATGTTAAAGGCAGCTGGAGAAAAGGGACAGGTAACCTACAAAGGAAACCCCATCAGACTAACAATGTATCTTTCAGCAGAAAATCTACAAGCCAGAAGAGATTGGAGGTTTATATTCAACGTTCTTAAAGAAAAGAAATTCCAACCAAGAGCTTCATATCTTTCCAGATTACACTTCATAAATGAAAGAGATATAAGATCCTTTTCAATGAGCAAATGGCTGGAATTCGTCACCACAAGACCTGCCTTATAGACACTCCTTAAGGGATAAATACGGAAAGAAAAGGCCATTACTAGACACCACAAAAATTCACTTAAATACATATCCCATTAGCACTACAAAACAATTGCACAATCAAGTATGCATAATAACCAGGTAACAATCCAATGACTGAATCAAATTCACACCTATTAATATAAACTTTGAATGTAAACAGGCTAAAAGCCCCAATTAAAAGGCACAGAGTTGCAAGTCAGATACAGAAGCAAGACCCAGCTGTGTGCTGTCAGAAAGAGAACTATCACACAAGCAATGACACCCATAGGCTAAACGTAAAGGGACACAGAAAAATCTACCAAGCCCTGAGAAAATAGAACAAAGCAGGAGTTGCTATTCTAACTTCAAACAAAACACACTTTGAACCAAGAAGATAGAAAGAAAAGAAAAGAAAAGAAAGAAAAGAAAAGAAAAGAAAAGAAAAGAAAAGAAAAGAAAAGAAAAGAAA
>NW_022436976.1:34995726-35062339 GCF_009761245.1 Sapajus apella | reverse complement strand
AAAGAAAAGAAAAGAAAAGAAAAGAAAAGAAAAGAAAAGAAAAGAAAGGAAAAGAAAGAAAGAAAGAAATTGAGACATAAAAAAATATACAAAAGATTGAGTCCAGGAATTAGTTCCTTGAAAGAATATAACTGATAGACTAAGTAGACTTTGAAAAGAGAGAAAGAGAGAGAGAGAGAGACAGACAGAAAGTGAGCAAGCGCGTGCATGTGCACTCCAAACATACACAATACAAAATGACAAAGGGGACATTACTACCAAATTCACAGAAATACAAAATACCCTCAGAGACTATTTTGAACACCTCTACACACAAACTAGAAAACACAGAAGAAATGAATAAATTCCTGGAAACATACAATCTCTCAAGATTGGACCAGGAAGATACTGAATCCCTGAAAAGACCAATAGTAAAGTGAAATTGAACGAATAATAAAAAGCCTACCAATCAGATAATGCCCAGGACCAGATGAGCTCAAAACTGAATTCTACCAGATGCATAGGAGGAACTGGTATCATTCCTACTGAAACCATTCCAAATACTTGAGGAAGAGAGACTCCTCCCTTACTCATTTTATGAAGCCAGCATCATCCTGACACCAAGACCTGGCAGAGACACAACAAAAATTGAAAGCTTCAAGCCAACATGACTGATGAACATGCATGCAAAAATCCTCAACAAAATACTAGCAAACCAAACCCAGCAGCACATCCAAAACCTAATCCCTCATGATCAAGTGGGCTTTATCCCTGGGATGCAAGGTTGGTTTAATATATACTAATCAATTAATGTAATTTAACACATAAACAGAACTATAAACAAAAACCACATGATCATCTCAGCAGACACAGAAAAGGCTTTCAATAAAATTCAATATCATTCATGTTAAAAACCCTCAACAGGCCAGGTGCAGTGGCTCATGCCTGTAATCCCAGCACTTTTGGGATGCTGAGGTGGGTGGATCACTTGAGGTCAGGAGTTCAAGACCGGTCTGGCCAATATGGTGAAACTCCAACTCCACTAACAATACACAATTTAGCTGGGTGTGGTGGCCCACACCTGTAATCCCAGCTACTCAGGAGGCTGAGGCAGAAGAATCACTTGAACCTGGGAGGTGGAGGTTGCAGTGAGCCGAGATCATGCCACTGCATTCCAGCCTAAGTGACAAAGTGAGACTCTGTATTAAAAACAAAAATCGGGGAGGGATAACATGGGGAGAAATGCCAGATATAGGTGATGGGGAGGAAGGCAGCAAACCACACTGCCATGTGTACCTATGCAACAATCTTACATGTTTTTCACATGTACCCCAAAACCTAAAATGCAATAAAAAAATACATTAATCAAAAAAAAAAAAAACAAAAAACGAAAACCTTCAACAAACTAAGCATTGAAGAAACATACTTCAAAATATTAAGAGCCATCTATGACAAACCCATAGCCAACATCATACTGAATGAGCAAAAGTTAGAATTATTCCCCTTGAAACCAGAACAAGAAAAAGATGCCCTCTCCTATCACTCTATTCAACACAACTCTGGAAGTCCTAGGCAGAGCAATCAGGCAAGAGAAAGAAATAAAAGGCATCCAAATAAGAAGGGAGGAAGTCAAACTATCTCTTTTTGCAGACGCTATGTCATTATACCTAGGAAACCCGTAGTCTCTGTCCAAACACTACTAGCTCTGATAAACAACTCCAGCAACGTTTCAGGATACAAAATAAATGTACAAAAATCAGTAGCATTTCTATATACCTATAATGTCCAAGCTGAGAGTCAATTCAAGAACACAATCCCATTTACAGTAGCCATGAAGAAAATGAAAAACCTAGGAAATGAAAAACCAGCTAACTAGGGAGGTGAAAGATCTCTACAACGAGAATTACAAAAGACTGTACGAAGATATCAGACACTACACAAAGGAATTAAAAAACATTTCATGCTCATTGATAGGAAGCATCAGTATTGTGAAAATGGCTATACTGCCCAAAGTAATTTACAGATTCAATGATATTCCTATCACACTACCAAGGACATTCTTCACTCAATTAGAAAAAAATATTTTAAAATTCATATGGAACCAAAAAGGAGCCTGAATAGCCAAGACAATCCTAAGCAACAAGAACCTAAGCAGAAAGCTGGAGGCACCACATTACCCAACTTCAAACTATACTACAAGGCTACAATAACCATAACAGCATGTTACTGGTATTAAAACAGACACACAGATACATGGAATGGAGAGCCCAGAAATAATGCCGCACATCTACAACCAACTGATCTTTGACAAAGCTGACAAAAACAAACAATGGGGAAAGAACTCCCTATTCAATAAATGGTGTTGGGGTAGCTGGTTAGTCATGTGCAGAAGACTGAAACTGGACCCCTTCCTTACAGCATATACAAAAATCAACTTAAGATGGATTAAAGACTCAAATGTAACACCTAAAACTATAAAAACCATAGAAGACAACCTAGAAGATACCATTCTGGACATAGACCCTGGCAAAGATTTCATGACAAAGATGCCAAAGGCAATTGCAAGAAAAAAAATTGACAAATGAGACCTAATTAAACTAAAGAGCTTCTGCACAGCAAAAGAAACTATCAACAGAGTAATCACACAACCTACAGAATGGGAGAAAACATCTGCAACTACAGAATAGGAGAAGATATTTGCATCTAACAAAGGTCTAATATCCAGAACCTGTAAGAAACTTAACCAAATTAATGAGCAAAAAACAACCTCATTAAAAAGTGGGGAAAGGACATGATCAGACACTTTTGGAAAGAAGCCATATATATATGGCCAAAAAAGCATACAAAAAATGCTCAATATCACTAATTATCAGAGAAATGCAAGTCAAAACCACAATGAGATACCATCTCATACTAGTCAGAATGGCTATTATTAAAAACAAAAAATAATAGATGCTGTCAAGGTTGCTAAGAAAAGGGAATGCTTATACACTGTTGGTAGGAATGTAAATCAGTTCAGCCTTTGTGGAAAGCAGTTTCAAAGAACTTAAGAAAGAATTACCATTCTACCTCACGATCCCATTATTGGGTATATAGGCAAAGAAATATTAGTAATTACACCATAAAGATACATGTGCTCATATGTTCATTGCAACACTATTCATAATAGTTAAGACATGGAATTAAACTAAATACCCATCAAAGGTAGGCTGGATGAAGAAAATGTGGTACATTTACACCAGGGAATACTGCACAGCCATAAAAAAGAATGAGATCACGTCCTCTGCAGTAACATGGATGGAGCTGGAGGTCATTATCCTAAATGAACTAACACAGAAACAAAAAACCAAATATCACATGTTCTCACTTACAAGTGGGAGCTAAACACTGAGTACACATGGACACAAAGAAAGTAACAACTGACATGGGGGCCTACTTGACAGTGGAGGGTGGGAAGAGGGAGAAGATTAAAAAACTACCTCTCAGGTACAACACTTATTACCTGGGTGAAATAATCTGCACACCATACCCCAGTGACATACAATTTACCTCTATAAAACAAACCTGCTCATGTACCCTACAGAACCTAAAATAAATGTTAAAATAAATAAATCTCATTAGTGCAAACATTCATTAAACATCAATAAAAATTTTAGAATAAAAAATAAAAGCACTTTGGGATAAGGCTACCCAACAACAAGAAATGGCTTAATGGCAAAGACTATAAGACAATGCCCGTTGCCTTTCCCTATGTACTATTCTGATATCACTAACTGAAAGATGTAACTCCTGTATAACTTGCTACTTACAGACATATGTTTACATTTAAAATGCTTCAACATAACACCTACAATTATAAGAAGAAATATAAATATGTGAGTATTTTGAGGTTCTGAACAAAGGATTCCAGGAAGCTTAGCTTGGGAGAACTGTTTGAGCCTATGAGTTTGAGGCTGTAGTGGGCCATGACTGTACCACTGCATTCTAGCCTAGGCAACAGAGTAAAACTCTGTTTCTAAATTTTATTTATTTATTTTTTTACTTTAAGTACATTTAACAATGTGACATTAGATCCAGCAATCCTACTTCTGAATCTATAGCCAAAGTAATTAAAATGTGTTGAAGAGATGTCTGCACTTCTATGTTCATTGCAGGACTATTCACAAAAGCCAAGAGATAGGAACAATCTATGTGCCTGTCAATAGATGAAAGGATAGAAAAATGTGGTATATAAACACAATGGAATAATATTCAGCCTTAAGAAAAAGAACAAAATTCTGTTATTTGCAGCAACATGGATGAGTCTAGAGAACATTCTGCTAAGTGAAATAAGCCAGGCACAGAAAAACAAGTATCACATGATCTCACTTATATACGGAATCTAAACATCTGAACCCACAGAAGTAGAGGGTAGGATGGCAGTTAACAGAGGCAGGGGCATACAGTGAGCTCTGCAGATAAAAGGAAAGTATTAATCAAAGGGTCTCTTTGATCAGTTAGTCAGGAGGAAAATATTCTGGTGATCTAATGTATAGTAAGTTGAATACAGTTAAGAAATAATCTATCACTCAAAATTGCTAAAAGGGTGGATTTTAAGTGTTTTTACCACAAAGAAATGTTAAGTATATGAGAAGACAGAAATGTATTTGCTCATTCTACAATGTATACATGTATTAAAACATCACATCATACCTCATAAACATATATACTTATTAAATACCAATTTAAAAATCTGAAGCTGAATTAAAGTTTATAATGCATAAATAAAAATAAACTATACACATTGAGACCACAGTTTGAGATGCTATTTTATTCAGGTTTTAAAATGATCCAATAATAAATATTATTTGGGGTGTACACAATTTATGCAAACAGAAATCTGTTTGCAGGTGGACTAAACAATACTACTAACACACAACATTTGCTGTCTTTCTTCCCCAAAAGTAAAAGCTAAAATCAACTGCCTTGTCATTTCATGCTCAGCATCTTTCGAGGCACACAAAATTGTCACTCTTTCCTTCTTTTTTCTTTTTTCTTTTTTTTTTTTTTTAGACGGAGTTTCGCTCTTGTTACCCAGGCTGGAGTGCAATGGCACAATCTCGGCTCACCGCAACCTCCACCTCCTGGGTTCAGGTAATTCTCCTGCCTCAGCCTCCTGAGTAGCTGGGACTACAGGCACGCGCCACCACGCCCAGCTAATGTTTTGTAGTTTTAGTAGAGACGGGGTTTCACCGTGTTGACCAGGATGGTCTCGATCTCTTGACCTCGTGATCCACCCGCCTCGGCCTCCCAAAGTGCTGGGATTACAAGCTTGAGCCACCGCGCCTGGCCTCTTTCCTTCTTTTCATGTGCTAATAACAGAAGAATGTTTTACTAGTATTTATTATTCATAAAGCATGGCTGAGGCATGTGGGGGGAGGGATTAAGGCATTTGCCAACGAGTATGTAGCTAACAAGAGTCACAGAGTCAGGATGAGGATCTAAATTTATAGATTCAGGACAAAAACTAGTTTGAAATAACCTGAACTTTTTCAGACTGAAAATGCACTTGCTAAATGTTTTAAATCTTTCCATATTCAACCTGATTTTTAAAAAACTAAAATAGTATCCAATATAATAAAAGTGGCTTTAAGAAAATGGATCAGAAAGAGAAAAAAACAAGGTAAATGGTTCAAGTAACAACAGACCTATTTTTCTGCTATATTTCAGAATTAGAATTAAGGCTATGCCTACTAGGTTTCAGTAAATTGGGTTTGTTAACAGCACTGATTTAACAAACTATATTAAATACCTGCATGTTAGGTTAAATCCATTGCTAGATCTGAGAGATAAAACAATATACAATAATCCCTACCCTCAAAGAGATCAAAATAATTCATATCAGGTGGCATTTTGTAGGATAACAAAAGTTTTAAAATAATTCTTTAATTTATTCAAGATAAGAAAATAAAATTCAGAAGGTTTTGAGTAGTGAAACGAAACTGCAATAATAAATAGGACCCTAAAAACATTAACAGCCCAGTGAAATTGCCACTAGGTGTCACTCTGATACAAAGTTCTTAACTGCCTTTGGGCTCGCTTTCAAACCTTGTTACATCTTCCTGGTAATAATGTGGAAAAGATGCATTATCTGATTGAGCCTATCTTTGCATTTTACTATTTATATGTATACAGTTAAAGAAAATTATTTATATAATTCCAGTAACACCAAAATGATTTATATCTGTAACAATTATATTGCTAGTCACATAAACTTTAATGAGTGTACATTTTTAAAATTTCCCAGGATGGACGAATTAAATATTCATGTACTCATTTATTGAGTCATTCGTTTCCTCAACAAGCACTACTCTGTGCCAAACACTGGGCTAGAATAAAGAATTTAGAGAAGAATAAGACCTGGTCTCTAAGCTTGAGAAGTTAACATGTCACAAGGAAAATCTGAAACACAAAGAAAGGGTCAGATGTGTTAAAATCCATGTTTAAAGTAAACACAAAATTTTATGGGATCAGAGGGGGTGATTCAACTTAACTACATGTCCATGAAGGTTCGGACAGGCTTCATAGAAGAGGAAATATTTACATAGGATCTTGGAAGCTGTGCAGGAGTTTTCTAGAAAGCTAAAGCAACAAAAGGTCTATCAAACAGAATACAGGAAATATGGAGCCACTAAAAGATATATGAGGGATTTGTATTTTAGAAAAATCAATACAAGGGCAGCTATACAGAAAATATGGACTAAAGGAAGAAAGAAACCAACATATGGAAATCAGATAGGGAAATTATTTTAACTCATGAAAGAAATTTTTGAACTGTAACAAAGGAGGATGAAAAATGAAGGAAAGATTCAGTGATTATGTAAGAGAATTCACAAAACTTTATTGATGAAATGGGGCGAAATCAGAAAAAAATCCTATCAAGTATTATCCTTAAGTATGCCTTCCATAGTTACATAAACGAACTTCCCAACAGGGAAAACAGAGAAAGTAAATAACATGATCCTCTGCCTGCCATATAACTCGTAATAAGGCAGTAACTATAATCCAGAACAAATAAAACTGGAACAGATAGAATAAACAGCAGCAAGTACATATCATATACAGCTAGAAACAGCAGGAGCAGGTACATATCATATAATAACAATATCTGATTTTAAATTCATTTTGAGTCAAACTTGGCTGTATGTCTGTCCGCAACCATCTTAATATGAAGAATACGACTGGAAAAAAAAAATTTTTTTTTTGAGACAGCGTCTCACTCAGTTGCCCAGTGGCGCAATCTCGGCTCACTGCAACTTCCATCTCCCAGGTTCAAGCCATTCTCCTGCCTCAGTCTCCCAAGTAGCTGAGATTACAAGCATATGCCACCACATCTGGCTAATTTTTGTATTTTTTAGTAGAGACAGGGTTTCTCCATGTTGACCAGAGGCTGGTCTCGAATTTCTAATTTCAGGTGATCCTCCCGCCTCAGCCTCCCGAAGTGCTGGGATTACAAGTATGAGCCACCATGCCCAGCCGATGATTGGAAATATTTTAAAGCTTTACCATAGAAGTATATGTAAGAATTTTTAGCGATCACTTTTCATAAGCTTTTGGCTTTATCATTCACTGTAAAAGCTAACTTATGCTCAAGGGTGATGGAGTAGGAACAGTCAAACTGTCCTTCTGCCTGAAAACAAATACAACAAATTTGTATTTGTTTTCAAATACAAAATGAATTTTAAACCAGATATTATTATTATATGCACCTACTCCTGCTTCTAGCTGTTCCAGTTTTATTTGTTCTGGATTATAGTTTTAACTTATTATGAATCATATGGCAGGCAGAGAATCATGTTATATACTTTCTGATATATTTAAAGTGTAACATTAACTTACATAATCCAGAGAAGCCAGCCATTTCTGACCACCACACTTATAATGAGCAGAGGATTTTTTCTTAGTTGAAAAAATAGATCATGTGATCAAAACATCCATGACCTTCCATCATACACAAAATAATCCATCAAAAAAAAGAACCAGGTCTTTTTGAAGTGATACAGTATTCACTGACATGAATCAGACACATGCAACAAGATGGCAGTTAAAATTTATTTAATATATAATTGCATTCCAGTTTTCTTTTAAAAAAAACCTGAAGTAATTTTAAAATTTAAAAGAAAAAGTGTCATGTGGCACTGAATTTGTCCCTGTGGATAATAAAAATATTCATTATCAAACAAAGAAAGTAAAGACTAAATCACACCCTTTGTATCGGTTCCCAACTAATAAGCCCAAGATGCCTTAGCAATACTACTGAAAATCCATATGAACAAGAAGCACTGTCAATTCTGACTAATATTGTAAAGATAAATAACATTATTTTAAAAATATTAATAGAGAAGGTTTGGTGATTTAAAAAAAAAAAATACAGAATCAGCCAGTGTGGTAGCTCATACCTGTAATCCCAGCACTTTGGGAGACTGAGGTGCTTGAGCCCAGGAGTTCAAGTGCAGCCTGGGCAACATAGTGAGACCCCCATCTATAAAAATGATAATAATAAAAATAAAATAGCATATGCTGGCAAGGTGGTTCACACCTGTAATCCCAGTGCTTTAGGAGGGCAAGGCAGGAGAATCACATGAGGCCAGGTGTTCAAAAACAGCCTGGGCAACATAATGAGATCCCATTTCTTCAAAAAGTAAAAAAAAAAGAAAAAAAAAATTAGCTGAACATGGTGGTGTGTGCCTGTAGTCCCAGCTACTTGGGAGGCTGAGGTAGACGGGAGGATCACTTGAGCCTAGTTCAAGCTTAACAGTGATCTATGGTCGCAGACTGCATTCCAACCTGGGTGACACAGCAAGACCCTGTCACTTAAAAAAAAAATCATTTAAAGTCATATGAATTCAAAAATGCTATAGTGAATTCATAACTGCATTTCATTATATTTCCTAAACCACTACTACAAAAATATTTTTTCAAAGAAGGCCTTAAACTGGAAAAAAACTGAAAAACACAAATGCGGTAAACTATACCAGAGATATCCTTAATGCATCTAAGAAAATTTGATGAGTTTCAACAAAAAAAGATTTCCAGCCTGTTATGAAGTCTAAATTCAAAATGAACTTTGGAATTTGAATTCACTTTAAGAAAAAAAAAAAAAAAAGAAAATCAGAAAGGATCAGGAATATGGCTAAAATTGAAAAGATTAACCAGATTAAGTGATGGCAAGGATGGAGAGCAACTGAAACTCTGCTCTATTGGTAGGAGTGAACTGGTTCAACCATTCTACAAAAATGTTTTGCTCTATCTGCTCCTCTAAACACATACCTTTATGCTATGATTCAGTAGCTCTACTAGAAGCTCAAAAGAAGAATGTTTATGTGTGCCAAAGACATGTATAAGAATGTTCATAGCAGCTTTGTAACAAAAAACACTACAAAGAGCCCAAATATCTATCACCAATAGATTGGGTAATTTATGGTATTTTCATATAATAGAATACTACACAGCAGTTAGAATGAATGAATTACTGAATCTCAAAGACCTAATATTGAGTGAAAGAAGTTAAGCATAGTATACAATGTATTATTTCAATTATATGAAGGTCAAAATACACAAATACAATCCAAGGTTACAGGGGTCAAAATAGTGGTTTCAGAGGAGAGTTAAATAGCTAGTAGAGGGAATAAGAGAGGCTTCTGAGGCATAAGAAATATTCTCTAGCTGGATCTGGGTAGTGGTGGTTACAAGGGTATAAGTTTAATATTTACATATAATTGACCCTTGAATAATAGGGGTGGGAAGGTTAGGGTACAAACCCTTCCATGCAGTCGAAAATCTAGGTATAGCTTTTGACTCTCCGGAGACTAATAGCCCACTGTTGAACAGAAATCTTACTGATAGCATAAGCCATTGAATAACAAATATTTTGTACATTATGTGCATTATATATATATTTCCCACAATAAACTAGAGAAAGAAAATGTTAAGAAATCCAAAATATATTTACTATTCATTGAGTGAAAGTGGATCATCTTCCTCATTGTCTTCATGTTGAATAGACTGAAGAGAAGGAGGAAGAAGAGGAGTTGGTCCTGCTATCTCTGGGCTGGCAGAGACAGTAGAAAATTTGCTTGAACCCAGGAGTTCAAGGCTGCAGTAAGCTAAGAGTGTGCCACTGCTCTTAGCTTCAGCCTGAGTGACACTTCAGCCTGAGTGACAGAGCAAGACCATCCCTTAAACAAACAAAACAAAACAACACACAAACATGCACATGTGTGCATAGACAAAATAGTTTGCTGTATGGATTAACTTCCTTTCATGGAAAGATTTTGCTGTAACATGTGATGGTGTTTGACAGTATTTTACCCACACTAGAACTTCTTTTACAGTTGGAGTCAATCCTTTCAAACAATGCCACTGTTTTATCAATTAAGTTTATGTTATATTTTAAATCATTTTTTGTCATTTCAACCATGTTTATGCATAGCATCTTCATCAACAATAGATTACATCTCAAGAAGCCACTTTGTTTGCTCTTCCATTCAAGTTTTATGAGATTGCAGCAATTCAGTCACACCTTCAGGCTCCTCTTCTAATTCTTTTGCTCTTCCTACCACATGTGCAGTTACATCCTCCACTAAAGTCTTGAACCCCTCAAAGTCATCCCTGAGAGTTGAAATCAGCTTCTTCCAAACTCCTATTAATGTTGACATCTTGACCTCCTCCCATTAATCATGAGTGTTCTTCAGGGCATCTTACAATGGTGAGTCCTTTCCAGAAGGTTTTCAATGCACTTTGCCAAAATCCATCAGAATAATCACTACATATGGCAGCTATACCCTATGAAATCTATTTTTTGAATAACAAGACTTGAAATTTGAAATTATTCCATGATCCATGGGCTGCAGAACTGATATTGTGTTAGCAGGTGGAAAGACAATATCCACCCCCTTGCATATATTGATATCTAAATATATATTTAGATATTGATATTAATATATAAAATGCTCTATAAAATATGTAAATGGATACAAAATTTTTAAAAGTATAATTTGTGATACCAATAACAAAAAAACATTTGGGAGTGGGGGAAATAAAAGAGTACAGCTAGTGCTCGACTTACGACCATGGTCGGGACCGCGGACCGGTCGTAACACGATTTGGTCATAAGTTGAGTAGGCTATATGTACAGTTGAAATGGTGCACGTGGAGATGGTAGTGCTGCCAGAAGCTGGTCCGCACTGTCTACGCCCAGCTGGGCTACGTTTGCGCTGCCAGACGCGGAGCAGTCGTGGCTAGCGATTGTGGTCGTAAAGTCGAGTGGTTGTAAGTTGCATAGGTGGTAAGTCGATCAATACCTGGTATTTGTATGTCACTGAAGTTAGCTTGTTATCAACTTAAAATAGATTCATATAACTATAAGATGTCTTAACAAAGCTATATGGTAACCACAAAGGAAATACCTATAGATGATAAATTTTTTAAAATTAGAAAACAGCTGGGTGCAGTGGCACACACCTGTCATCCCAGCTACAGGTATTGATCGAATTACTACCTATGCAACTTACGACCATTCGACTTTACAACCACAATCGCTAGCCACGACTGCTCCGCGTCTGGCAGCGCAAACGTTGCCCAGCTGGGCGTACGACAGTGCGGACCAGCTTCCGGCAGCACTACCATCTCCGCGTGCATATAACCTACTCAACTTACCACCAAATTGTGTTACGACCAGTCTGTCGAAACCAATCATGGTCGTAAGTCGAGCACCAGCTGTACTCAGGGGGCTGAGGCAGAAGGATCACTTGAACCAGGGAGTTCAAGATCAGCCTGGGCTGCTTAGTGAGAGCCTGTCTCTTGAAGAAAAAATAAAAACAAGGAATCAAAGCATGTCACTACAGGCGTGCATACACACACACACACACACACACACACACACACACACAAAGGCAGTAAAAGAGGAAGGGTGATGGGGATTTACAAGACAGAAAACATATAACAAAATGTTGACAGTAAGTTCTTTCCTATCAGTAACTGCTTTAAATTTAAATGGGTTAACTTCCCAACCAAAAGACATAACGTAGCTGAATTGATATTAAAAACAGGATCCAATTATATGCTGATTACAATAGACTCACTTTAGATTTACTGACACACACAGTCTGAAAACTGAAAGATAGAAAAAGATATCCCAATGTGTAGCTTGGGAATTCATGTGGAGATCAGAGTGGAAGCAAGTGTGAGAGGGTCCAGCAGAAGGAAACATGGCTGTCAAAGGGTTTCATCCATCAGCAAGTTCCACCTGGCCTTAGCCATAGCAGAAAGTATGGTGAACTCCACCTCATATAACGTGGATGCTGAGTACAGAGCTATCATCTTTGACTGATTTCATGGAGCACACACACTAGCAGGGAAAGGGACTCACTTTCTCATACCCTGGGTATAGAAACCAATGATCTTTGACTGTCATTCTTGACCACACAACATGCCAGTCATCACTGGTAGCAAAAATTTATACAATGTGTATCATACTGCACATCTTCTTCCAGCCTGTCTCTAGCCAGCTTTCTCCCCTCTTAACCAGTATCAGAGAGGTGATACCATCTATCATCACAGAAATCCTCAAATCAGTGGCGGCTTGCTCTGATGCTGGAGAACAAATTACCCAGAGAGCTGGTCTCCACACAGGTGACTGAGCACACCTTATGGAGTGAGCAGCTACTTTTGGGTTTATCCTGGATGACGTGTCCTTGATGCATGTGACCTTCAGGAAGAGTTCACAGAAGTGGTGGAAGCCAAACATGTGGCTCAGCAAGAAGCAGAGAGGGCCAAATCTGTGGTGCAAAAGGCTGAGCAGCAGGAACAGGAGGCCATCATCTCTGCTGAGGGTGACTCCAAGGCAGCTTGCTGATTGCCAATTCACTGGCCACTGTGGATGACAGCCTGATTGAACTGTGCCAGCTGGAAGTCACAGAGAACACTGAGTACCAGCTCACGTACTCTCACAACATAATCTACCTGCTGCCAGGGCAGACAATGCTCCTCCAGGTGCCCTGGTAAGGATCTACCCTGCCTGCACCTTCTTTGGCCAACTAGGCCAGAGCTCCAATGATTCTTACCACCATCTTCTTTCTGCCTCCACCCCAGAAATCACTATGAAATTTCATGATTGGCTTGAAGGAAATAAAAATGAAATCACTTCAAAAAGAAAAAGAAAAGATATTCCATGGAAATAGTAATATTTCCAAAGTAGGGGTGCCATATTCATATCAAATGAAATAGACTTTAAGTAAAAAAAACTGTCACAAGAGACAAAGAAAGGCATTATATAATGATAAAATGGTCAATTCACCAGAAAGATGTCCACAAATATATATGCATCCAATACTGAAGTACCCAAATATATGAAGCAAACATTGACAAAACTGAAGGGGAAAACAGACACCAACATAATTATAGTGGGAGATGTTTCTGTTGAATAGAAACATCCAGGCCAGAAGACCAATATGGAAACTAAGGACTTGGAAACTGAGGACTTGAACAATGCTATCACCCAAATAGATCTAACAGACATATACTAAACATCCATTCTACCACAGCAGAATATACACTCTTCACAAGTGCAGAGGATATTCCATAAGATACAGCACATGGCATGCCATAAAAAAAGTCTTAAACTTAAGAAGACTGAAATCTTACTATCCTTCCCAAACAAAATCAAAAAAATCAAAAACTGAAGAATAACAGAAGGAAAACTGGAAAAGTCACAGCTACAGTCATGCTCCTCATAACAATGTTTCTATCAACAAGGCTATTATACCAAGGTGGCCCTGAGCTGAAAAACTCCTATCATTATCTAATGACACCTTAGCCACTGTAACATTGTGGCACAACACATTATTCACATATTTTTTGGTGATGCTGGTATAAACCTACTGCACTGCCAGTAATATAAAAGTATAGCACACAGAAACGTATATAGTACATAATACTTGATAATGATAATAAACAACTGTTACTGGTTTATATATTCACCATACTATACTTTTTATTGTTATTTTAAAGTATATACTTTCTACTTTTTTTTTAAGTTAATAGTAAAACAGCCTTAGGCTAGTCCTTCAGGAAGTATTCCAAAAGTATCATTACCCATAGCAGATGACACCTCTATGTCTGTTACTGCCTCTGAAAACCTTCCAGTGGGACAAGATGTGAACGTGGAAAACAGTGATGATGATGCTGACCTTATGTAGGCCTAAGTAATGTATGTGTTTGTGTCTGTAGTGGGGAGATCCCATAAGCCCCGAGACAGAAGCCAGAAGCCTCAGCCTATTTCCATATAAACAATGAAGAAGAAAGTAACTAGAAATACAACCGTAGTAATTATTAGTTATCCATAGTAGTTATTAGTTATTCTTAGTTATTCATAGGTGATCCTAATTCTTTTACTAATGCCTCTCAGGTCAGAAGTGTGAACCTGGGATGACACTGTGAAAGTAATGACCCTAAGGCAAGACACTTTAAGCCCTCTGTCATGCCCAGGTAAGGGCTGCTGGAAGGCACCTCAGCTGTGCAGCAGTGCCAGCGATGGGAAAGCGCCCACTGTTTAGCCAGCTAGGGAAGGAGACGTCTCCTTCCTCGGAGGACTTAGAAGAAAACTCCGCTTCTCCAAGCTCTTGCAGTAGGCCTGATGCTGTCAGGTAGGCCTGCAGACACCCGGGAGCTTAATTGTCCCTATGTAATTCTGCGCTTCAGTGGTCACGTTCTATGTCCCCTCTTATGTTCTGCTTTTGCACCTGGTTCCTTTTTTCTTAGAACAGATAATCAGTAAAAGTAATGTAAATCTTAATGTCTTTGTTCTTTCCTAACACGTATGGAAAAATGCTGATGCATTATGCTCCTTACCTCATCTCAGCTACCTGAAAGTCTTGAGCCCCTATTTGTAAGACACGTGATGTACTTGACCCTATCACTGCCATGCCCTACCTACCCTGCCCCCAGTGGCCGACCACCAAGGCCACGCTCTACCTACCCTGCCCCCACATTTGCAACTCAATAAAAGTAAGAGCACCTAGGCATCTGGGGCACTGCTGGACTCCGCGCTTTGGCTGGCAGTGGACCCCCCGGCCCAAACTCTCTTTTCTTTATCTCTGTGTCTTGTGCCTTTTATTTCTACAATTTCTCGTCTCCACACCAGCAGAGAGGGACTCACAGAACTCTGTAGGGCTGGACCCTACATATGTTTTAGTTTTTAACAAAAAAGTTTTAAAAGTTAAAAAATAATAACTAAAAAATTTTAAAACAAAAAAGCATACACAAAAAGGATTATAAAAAAACATTTGTACAACTGTACCGTGTGTTTGTGTTTTCAGCAAGGTGTTATAAAAATGTCAAAAAGTTTTTTACTTTTTTTTTTTATTATTATTATTATTTTGAGATGTAACAAGAGTTTCGCTCTTGTTACACAGGCTGGAGTGCAATGGCCCGATCTCGGCTCACCGCAACCTCCGCCTCCTGGGTTCAGGCAATTCTCCCGCCTCAGCCTCCTGAGTAGCTGGGATTACAGGCACGTGCCACCATGCCCAGCTGATTTTTTGTAATTTTAGTAGAGTCAGGGTTTCACCATGTTGCCCAGGATGGTCTCGATCTCTTGACCTCGTGATCCACCCGCCTCGGCCTCCCAAAGTGCTGGGATTACAGGTGTGAGCCACCACGCCCGGCCTACTGTTATATTTTTTAAGTACAGACAAGGTCTCGCTTAAAAAAATTCGAGACCAAGCTGGTTTTGAATTCCTCAGCTCCAGCAATCCATCCACCTAGGCCCCACAAAATGCTGGGATTACTGGCATAAGCCGCTGTGCCCATCCTCAAAAAGTTTTAAAGGTTTTAAAGCTTATAAAGTAAAAAAGTTACAGTAAGCTAAGGTTAACTCATTATTAAAGAAATATATTTTTAAATAAATTTAGCGTAGCCTAAGAGTACAGTGTGTATAAAGTCTACATGAATGTACAGTAATGTCCTAGGCCTTCACATTCACTCACTGCTCGATCATTGAGAGCAACTTCCAGTCCTACAAGCGCCATTCATAGTACCTATCCTATTAAGATGTTACTTTTTATACCATATTTCAATATACAGAAATAATAGGAATAAAATCAATAACACTAACAGTTTTTTTAAAGATCAACCAAATTCATCAACCTTTATTAGATTAAGAAAAAATAGAAAAATTAAAAATTATGTGACTACAGTACCATGAACAATCATATGCCAACAAATTAGATAACAGAGAAGAAACTGATAAGTTCCTAGAAACATACAACTTACCAAGACTGAATTGTGAAGAAAATGAAAATCTGAACAGACATATATAACGAGTCTGTTATTGAGAGTGAATCAGTAATCAAAAACCTCCTAACAAAGAAACATGCAGGACCAGATGGTATCATTGGAGAATGTTACTGAACATTTAAAGAAGAATTATTGCCAACCCTTCTCACACTCTTCCAAAAAAAACTGAAGGAGGGAATACTTTCCGATTTCTTTTATGATGCCAGCATTACACCAATACCAAAGCCAAAGACGCTATTAGACGAAAAGAAAACTATAGTCCACTATCACTGATAAATACAGAAGCGAAGATCCTCAATAAAATATTATTGAAACTAAATTCAACAGCACATTAAAAGGATCACACCATGACAAAGTGTGACTTATCCCTAGGATGAAAGGATTATTCAACATATGAAAATCAGCCAGGGGCGGTGGCTCACGACTGTAATCCCAGCACTTTGGGAGGCTGAGACAGGTGGATTACTTGAGGTCAGGAGTTTGAAAATAGCCTGGCGAAACTCCATGTCTACTAAAAACACAAAAACTAGCCAGGCATGGTGGTTGTGCACCTGTGATCACAGCTACTGAGGAGGCTGTGGCATGAGAATCACTTGAACCCAGGAGGCAGAGGTTGCAGTGAGCCAAGATCGCACCACTGCACTCTAGCCTGGGTGGAAGAGCAAGGCTCCATCTCAAAAAAAGAAAGTGAAAATCAACCAATGTGATACCCATATTAACAGAAAGAAGAATAAATGTCACACAATCATCTCAACAGATAAACAAAAAGCATTTGACATAATTCAACATATTTTCATGATAAAAACACTGAACAAACTATAAATTAAAGCCAATAGCCTCTACATAATAAAAGCCATATATAAAAGTCCTACAGCAAACATCATATTCAAGGGATAAGAACTGAAAGGTTTTCTTCTAACACCAGAAACAAGCTAGGATATCCTCTCACCAGTTCTACTCAATGTAGGACTGGAAAGCCTAGCTAGGACAATTAGGCAAGAAAAACAAAAGGCATCCAAATTGGAAAGGAAGAAATACAGCTATCTTTGTTTACAGACAACATGATCTTACGCTTTTTTTTTTTTTTTTTTTTTCCATTTTTGTGGAGACTGGGGTCTCACTGTATTACCCAGGCAGGTCTCAAACTCCTTGGCTCAAGCTATCCTCCCGCCTGTGCCTCCCTAAGAACTGGGATTACTGGCATGAGCCATTGTGCCTGGCCTTTGAGGGGAGTTATGCTTATCTTTTTTTGTCTTTTTAAACATGATCTTGTAAGTAGAAAACACTAATGATTCTACCCCCCCCAAAAAAAAGAAAAAAAAACTGTTAGAACTAATACAGAATTCATCAATCTTGTTATAAGATGCAAAATCAACACATAAAAATCAGTTGCATTTCTATATACTAACAATGAACAATCTGAAAAGGAAATTAAGAAAACAGTCCCGTTCACAATAGCTTCAAAAAGAATAAAATTCTTATGAATAAACTTATCCAAAGAGACAAAAGACTTGTCCACTAAAAAATATAAAACATTGCTAAAAGAAATTAAAGACACTGGAAAAGCTTCCCATGGTCATGGACTGAAAAACTCAGCATTGTTAAAATGTCCATACTATTCAAAGTGATCCGCAGATTCAATGTAATCTCTATCAAGATGCCAATGCTATTTTTTGCAAAAATAAAGAAAGAATCCTAAATTCCATAAGTAACCACAAGAAACTCCAAACACAATTGTGAGAAAGAAGAACAAAGCTGGAGGTCTCCTACTTCCTAACTTCAAAATATTCTACAAGCTAGAGTAATCAGATCCGTTTGGTAGTGGCATAAAGACAGACACGCCAACTAATGGAACAAAACAAAAATCCTGGAAATAAACTCACACATACACAGTGAAATGATCTTTGACAAAAGTGCCTAGATTCTACAAGGTGAAAAGGATAGTTTCTTCAACAAATGGTACTGAGAAAACTGGATATCCACATGCAAAAGAATTTGGACCCTTATAACATACATAAACATCATCTCACTGTATTGTGTGAATTAAAGACTTAAACATAAGACTTAAAACTATACAAGCCAAGACCCTGCCACTGTCCTCCAGTCTGGGTGACAGAGAAAGACCCTTTCTCGGAAAAAAAAAAAAAAAAAAAAAAAAAAAAGACTTGAAACTATAAAACTAGAAGAAAGCAGAGAGGAAATGCTTCATAACACTGATCTTGGCAATGGTTTCTTTGAAATGACTCCAAAAGCACAGACAATGAAAGAAAAAATAGACAAGTGAGACCATATCAAATTAGAAAGCTTCTGCATAGAAAAGTAAAAAAACAGAGTAAAAAGGCAACCCACAGAATGAGAGGAAATACATGCAAACCATATATCTAATAAGAGGTTAAAATACAAAATACAGTAAAACTGCTATAACTCAACAATAAAATATCGAATAACCTATTTTAAAAATGTGCAAAGGACTTCAATAGACATTTCTCCAAACAAGACATACAAATGGCCAAAAGGTATATGAAATGATACTCAACATCACTAATTAGACAAATATAAATCAAACCCACAATGAGGTCTCACTTCATCTTTTAGGATGGCTATTATTTAAAGAAAAGAAAAAGAAAAGAAAAACAAAATAATAAGTGTTAACAAAGGTGGTGGTTGGAATGTAAAATGGTGTAGTTGCTATAGAAAACAGTTTGGAAATTCCTCAAAAAATTATAAATGAAACTACCATCTAATCCAGCAATCCCAATTTTGGACATACTGCCAACAGAATTGAAAACAGGATTTCTATGAAATATTCACACTCCCATGGCTGGGCACGGTGGCTCACTCCTGTGATCCCAACACTTTGGGAATCTGAGGCAGGAAGATCACTTGAGTCCAGGAATTCAAGACCAGACTGGGTAAAAAAGTGAGACCCCTTCTCTACAAAGCAAAATAAATAAATAAATAAATAAATAAATAAATAAATAAGCCAGTCATGGTGGCACAAACCTATAGTCCCACTATTCAGGAGGCCAAGACAGGGGGATTGCTTGAGCCCAGGAGTTTGCGGCTACTGTGAGCCATGATCATGCCACTGCACTACAGCCTGGGTGACAGAGTGAGACTCTGACTCTCAAAAAATATTCGCATTTTTATGTTCATTGCAGCATTATTCACAATAGCCAAAAGGTAGAAACAACCTAAATGTCCACTGATGATAGGTTAATGAATTAAAAAATATATACAGTACATACACACAATGGAATATTATTCAGTTTTAAAAAAGAAGAGAATCCTGCTATATGCTATAACATATATAAGTGTTGAGGCCATTATGCTAAGTGAAAAAGCCATCGTAGCAAATACTGCGTTATTCCACTTATATGAGGTATTTGTAGTCAAGCTTATAGAAACAGAATATAGAATGGCAGTTGTCAGGAGCTTGGGGGAGGGGTAAATGGAGAGCTGCTATTCAATGGGTATAGAGTTTCCATTATGTAAGATGAAAAAGTGCATACAGTTAACAATCTTGTGCTGTACACTTAGAAATTTGAGAGGCTAGGCCGGGCGCGGTGGCTCACGCCTGTAATCCCAGCACTTTGGGAGGCCGAGGCGGGTGGATCACGAGGTCAAGAGATCGAGACCATCCTGGTCAACACGGTGAAACCCCGTCTCTACTAAAACTACAAAAAATGAGCTGGGCATGGTGGTGCGTGCCTGTAATCCCAGCTACTCAGGAGGCTGAGGCAGGGGAATTGCCTGAACCCAGGAGGCGGAGGTTGCGGTGAGCCGAGATTGCGCCATTGCACTCCAGCCTGGGTAACAAGAGCGAAACTCCGTCTCACAAAAAAAAAAAAAAAAGAAAAGAAATTTGAGAGGCTAAATCTCATATTATGTAATTTTTACCATAATTTTTAAAAAATAAAAAACAAGAATGTACAGAATATTTGGGGGCATAGAAATGGGTACAGGGAGAAGGGGTTCATCTAGAAGAATTATCTACATAGAAGAAAAAGCAAGTACAAAGGCTTAGAGCAGACTAATAACCTGTTTGGTAAACTGAAATAAGTCCATTATGGCACAGGCATAGTGAACTAGAAGGAGAGTGGTAATAGATGAAACTAGAAATGCAGGCAGGGGCTTGATCAAGCAGGGACTTATAGGCCATCTTAAAGATTTGAATTATATCCTAAAATCAATGGAAAGTTTTTGAATGGCTTTAAGAAAAGGAATAACATAATCTGAGTAATGTGTAGGAATGAACACTACTAATAGCCTTGCTTTCCAAGACTCCACTAATAAAATAAAATTAGAAAAGGGTCTCTCCTAAAAGGAATAAAGAGAAATTTTCAGAAACATCTAGAATTCAGTTTAAGGTAAACTACATTAAGAGAGGGTTAATATGTAGTTCTACAATGAAAATAGATAATCTGAATCAAATATAAATAAGTTCAACATAGTTAAACTACAGTAATTTGGTAAAGTCTGTCAGGCATATACTTTCACCTCCATTTGAAAAATAGCACTTTTTTAACTGGCAGAAAGAAAAGTGATGGAAACATGCCTCACGTCTGATTTATCATTAAACTTAGTGTAATGGTTTGAATGTATCTCTACCAAAATTCAGGTGTTGTCTATACGGTAGTATTAAGATGCAGGTCCTTTAAGAGGCGATTAGGCAATGAGAGCTTCATTAATGGGATTAGGTCCCCTTATAAAAAGAGTTTGATGATGGGAGTCTGCCCCTTTTGCCCTTCTGCTTTCTGCCACGTGAGGGCACAATGTTCCCCACTTGGGAGGATGCAGCATCAAGGTGCCATATGCAAACAGAGAGCAGCCCTCACCAGACACTAAATCTTCTAAGCCTTGATCTTAGACTTCCTAGCCTCCAGAAATATGAGAAAATTAATTTCTGTTCCTTATAAATAACCCAGTCTCAGGTATTGTTATAGTAGCACAAAAACAACCAAGATACATCCTTTAAAAAAGGTGTGAGTCTCAGTTGTGAAGTGTGATATGCAATGTATTTGTTTAGGGTATTTTATTGAAGCTCTTAGATATCTGATTTGCATCAGCCCTCAAACAGCATCATATACCATTCTACTTGCATGGAAAAAAAAAAAAAGTATTCTCAAACTTACCTCAATCCCAACACAGCATTTAAAAATAAAGCACAATAATCAGTATTGGAAAGTTACTAGTTTCAACTGCTTTTTTTCCCTTCTTGCTGGTAGTCAACTCAAAATAAAAAAAAATATAAACTGAATGTTTACCCAATTATTTATCTGTGAAGGCTTTAAGGCAACAAAAATCTTACCAACAGTACAGCTGTCTTCGAGTACCACATCAACATTTCTGTCTCTGTATTCAACCCTGAAGTCTAGCATCCGAGGTTGCCTTTCTACAATCTGCCGGGATGGCATTACAGGTCGAAACGCCGAAGAAGAGGAAGAAGAGGAGGAAGTAGGAACTGGAGTTGGATGACTTGCTGGATTAAATGCAGGTCCTGGTACGGTCTCACTTCCATATTCACTAAAATGTTGACACAAAAGAAGGATTATTGTCAACTAAATAATTATAGAATACCCTAGGGATCCTCTCCATACTTGGCTTGTGTTGTTCTTCCTATCAAGTAAGTTTACCTACATGTGTGTCAAGACCAAACTTGAGTTCTACTTCCTCCACAAAATCTTTCCCATTGACTGAAGGCCATATCACTTTCCTTCTCATACTAGCTTTTCTATGTTTATTAGCAATATTATATCATTTAGCATTTAGATTTTTACCTTGTGTTGTTATGATGTTACTAAAACATTTTTAACTCTGTAAATTAAGAACAGTGTCTTCTTCACTCACTCTCATTTATTCACTTAACTATTATTTGACTCATTACTTCTGCTTTCCACAGACTATTTTGAAACTTTACTGTCCTTAAACCTCAATTCTCCCTACCTCACAACTCTGTCTTAAAAGGTATCCTTTTCCATTTTACCAAGAAAACAAAAGCCATCAAGAGAAATTTCTCTTATCTTCTTAACATTAAGTACACAAGCCCACATATGCACTCTCTCTTTCTCACTTCCTGTAAAATAGAGGGGATATCATTTTTTTAATCTGTTCAAAATCTAAAACAATTTTATTTGTTTGCTTGTTTCTTTGAGATGGGGTCTCACTCTGTCACCCAGACTGTAGAGCAGTGGCACAATCTTGGCTCACTGCAGCCTTGAACTCCTGGGCTCCAGCAATCAATCCACCTCAGCCTCCTGAGCAGCTAGGGCTACATGTGCATGCCACCAAGCCCAGCTCATTTTTGTACTTTTTTTAGAAGCAGAGTCTTGTTATTCTGGCCAAGCTAGTCTTCAACTCCTGGCCTCAAGTGATCCTCCTACCTCTGACTCCCAAAGTGCTAAGATTACAGGCATGAGCCACTGCACCCAGGCTAAAACAATCTCCTCATTAGCTCTACAATAGGGATTATCCCCTTTATATCCAGTATCTTTGATATCTCTTTCTCTTCTGGATTCTTTTAAATAACATTTAAACAAGTTCAAATCTCTCCCTTCTTAAAAAATAAAAATGAAATCCTGGCTCTGCCCACTTAATAACTGTCCCGTTTGTAAAATGAGAACAATAATTATATTTGCACAACATCTGGTACTTAGTAAGATCCCAGACCCCCAACTCAGTATGTCCACAGCTTTATTCATTAGTATTTCCTCAAGTCTGACCCTCCTCCATTACTTCTAATAACAACTCAATCCAGAAACCTGTGGTGTTATTCTTGATCCCTTTTTTTTTCATCCCACATATCTAATCAGTTCTTTAAATTGTATCTCCTAAGTATGTTTTGTTTAAGTCATCCACCTTTACCCTCGGATGCTACCACTCTAGTACAAGCCACAATTACCTCTTGTATGAACTAATGCAATTGCCTCCTAACTAATCTCTTTATATGCATTCCTGCAACACTGAGTTCCATTCCATCATGCCCCTAGAGTGAAATTAAAGACACAAATGTCTTCATATCATTCTCTTTCTCAACCCTTCAAATACTCTCCTTTGCTCTTCAGATAAATATTTAAAGTGGTGTATAAGGCCCTGCATGATCTGAATCCTACCTAGCTTTCCATCTTCTTGTGCTACACTGTTTCCAGCCCTCTATGCTAACAGGCACATGGTCTTTCATTTCTTCTCTCACCTTAATCATTCCCATTTCACAGAGGAATACAGGCTATTCCCTCTAATAATATCTTTTCCTCCATTACCCATCTACTTCTGTCTTTCTTTTAAAAAATTATACTCAAGGCTTCATATCTCAGATTGAATGTCTTAACTCAGGGAACTGGGTCTAATTTCACACTAGAATTAGTTAGTTGTATAATTAATGATTTGACATCTATGTCACCACTGGAATATAAGTCCCACAAGAATAAAGCTCATATTTGTGTTTTTAATGGCTGCATCCTCTGCCTTGAGCTTAAGATTTTATACATAGTAGGCACTCAAAAATTTGTCAAACTAATGAGGAATAATTATTTTAAAATTGGGTTTTTCTCTGACTTAATTTATCATATGTATTATCACTTTTTTTTTCCTCCCTGAGAGAAGGAGGTGGGGAGAGAGGGAACCATAGGAATGTTTCAGTTGCAACATCATTATTGTATGTATCTCCCACGACCACTACAACTCAAGACCAGCTCTAAAACATCTTTCTTCTCAACCTGAATTTAAGAGAAAATAATGGACTGGGAACCTGCACAAAACAACAACAATAACCAAAAGCATGATGAGTTAAGCAATGTTCATATAATTAAGCAGAAAAATATTTATATTTAATTTCACTTATTCATACTATTGCTCTGAACAGTGTTCATCAAACTACAGATTACATAGTCGACTTGGTGAGTTGTGATCAGTCTTTTAAAGATTAGAATAGAAATTATCAGCATTGTGTCACTTAATAGGACCAAGTATTGTTCCATAAAACTTTTTATTCTGTTATATAGTTGTGTATGTGTGTTTGGGATTCCAAGTATTCCTCATTTTAAATCATACTCCAAAAAGTTCAAAAATAATTAGTTTTTGAATCAACAGAGCTCAGATACTCCAGTAATCACTGATCCAAGACAAAAACTTACCCCTTCTCCTGGTTGTTAAATTCAAAGAAAATAATCTTGTACAAAAAAAACATGGAAACGAAGAAAATATCCAAAGGCAGGAAAGAATGCCACAGCTGAAATCCAAAGTGAGCTCTTAAATATCTATGAACAGAATTTGTGCAATAACATTTCACATCTCTAAAGTTTGTCACAACTTCTCAAAACCCGAAGAAAAACCTAAGAAAAAGCTAGTCACTGACTTACTGTTTATTAACTTCAAATCCACCTTTCCATATAGTCTACTCTGTGATACTGGGGCCAGGATTCTACAAAACTGTATTTTCTTCTGCTAGATGTTTTCCTGTTAGATTCTACCAACAGGAGACACTATCTAGAGATTAGTAGTTAAAGAGGGGAGGAGAGACTTCTTTCTTCCTGCTTGCATTCATTTCCATCAGCATCACCCTGTAGGTAGGTTCCAGTCTTATCTTTCCAACATTCTTATAACCAGCTTCATGATATTATCTTAGAAATGAGCGGCAGCTGACAGTGTACACTCACAGAGGTCTGATCTGCAGCTTCAGGAGTCTCCTCTGTGCTTCATGATTCTGTTAACTCCTTTGTTCCCTGAATCTAACAGTGGTGGCTTCCTCTGGCTTTTATCTATCCAAGTTACCTCTTTTTGCTCTTTCAGTCTTCCATACCTATGTAACCAATCCTACCTTAAATTTCCTCTGCTGAAATATCTAGTATGTTTCATTTTCCTGACTGGATCCTGATACAGTAAAGAGTTCCCAGGAAACATATTTTCAAAGACAAGATTCAAGAACTGGCTTGATTATGTACCCTTGACCTTCAATTCACTGCTAGCTCCTTGTCAATAAAAAATGGGATACTAGTGATCCACTCCATGTATTGGCATAATGATTATTGCATTATCACTTGTAGCTAATTATGATGATATGCTTATTCTAACAAGTCTCTAAGAGAACCAAATGACTGTTTGACTTGACTATTTTGATGGGAATAATGACACCAAGGACTCGAAAATGGCTGCTTCTGACTCAGAGACTTTAAACGACATAGAGTTTTAAAGTTTTTAACTTTCAGCTCAGGTCATGACAAGATAGCTACAAAATTTTAAAAACACAATCTTGCATGTTCTTCACAGGTACTCCCCAAAAACCTAAAACGCAATAAAATATATATATTACTTTTTTTAAAAGTTTCTTACTTCTTGTAACCATAGGTATGGCTCTGCCAAGAATTAGGTCCAAGATTTAATTTTGCAGATTGTAGAATTATGGTGAAAGTTGAATAAACACACTTTCTAAGTGTACTTTGTTTTGGAAGGAGTGAGGCCCTAAAATATGGAATGATACCTGGGTGAACAGCTCCTTCTCCTATGACTGAGAAGGCTAGCTTCCTCTTGTACTAGAAGGCTAGTATCCCCTTCAGTTTAACCTCTTAGCTTAAACTCTTAATAGTTTAATAGTTGGCTAAAATGTGGACTCAAAAGAGTCCACATTTCATGAGGATGAGATGCCTAAACTGTCCTAGGATAATGTAGAAGAAATGCAGATGCTTAAAGAAACAGGAATGCTGGAGTAGATTTACAATGTATAACCTGAATATATACACACCCTCCTATACATCATCTATGAGGTCCTAGACGATACTGCATTAAAGCATTTTAAAATACATTAGTAAAGGACTTTGTATCTGAAAAACTCTGTGGTGACTGTTTTCTGTGAGTTGGGAATTGCATGCGGAGATGACACAATTGAGAAAGACTCCTTAACAAACTGATCAGATTCCAGAGTGGCAAAGGTCAAATGGCAAAATTTGATAGAGAAAAGGTAAGAACAATCATGTTAAAGCATAGCATGGATAGAAAGTGGCAATCAGAAGATTCTGACATACAAGACCTACAGAGGCCTTTAGAAGTACTTAACTGAGCATGGTATTTCTAGGGAACAAAATTAAAGGTCAATCTACTAAAATACCACTTGATCTATAAATAGTAGGAACCCCAGACTTGGTAGCCTAAATCCTGACTTCAGTGACCACTATGGAGAGTCACAGTCACTTCCAGTTTCCAAACATAAGTTGGTTCACAGACATAAAGCTCCGGATTAAATGAGGCATGGTCCCCAAAACACAACAGAGTCACAAATATTTACTGTAAATTTTCCTCACAGATTTCCACTAAGACACCTGCAGCTGTTTACTAGAGTATCTGTGTGCCAATAAAAAGAAAATATCTAGATTTTTAGGAGATTACTAGATGCTAACTCTAAAATGATGCTAATTATTGGGGAATTTACAAAAGTGAAAGAATAGGGTTGGAAGTGAAGTTTTGGCCCAAATCGAACTCACAGTAAATTCCATCAATCAGTCAATCTACCCTGCAGTTATTTCCCTAGGCCCTGGAGGTATAATAGAAAAAGACACACTCAGTAATAGTAGACATTCCATATTGGTTTTCTGATCCATGGAGTTAGGACTATAATGTAAGAAGGGACCACTGGAAAGAAATGATCTTGCATATGTTTTATTTTCTATACTAATTTGTAAGTACCAGGACGTATATTTTGCTTTCACGCAGCAGGGTACACAAATATCTTCACTGTCTTTTCCTAAAGATTACGTCAACTCTTCTGCTCTTTGTCATAATAATCTAGTCTGTAGAAATCTTGACTAACTTGACATTCCACAGAATAACATTACACTGATGACAACATAGATTGGTCCCAAAGTGCGTAAGTAGCAAGTACAGGTTAAGTCTCCCTAATCCAAAAGTCTGAAATTTGAAATGTTCCCAAACCTGAAACTTTTTGAGCGCTGACATAACACTCAAAGGAAATGCTCACTGGAACATTTCAGATTTCAGATTTTTGGATTAGGGATGCTTAATCAGTATGTATAATGCAAATATCCCCAAATCTGAGAAACTCTAAAATGTGATATACTTCTGGTCTCATGCACTTCAGATAAGGAAAACTAAACCTAAACTTTGATACTTTGGCAAGACGCATGCATGTTAGGAATTAGCAGACGCATACCACAAAAATATAGGGGCTGTCACCTTGGTAAAGTTTCTAGAGTCCAATGGCTGAAGGGACATGAGGGTGAATGCTCTACTTTGTACTTCCCAACAATAAATAAGAAATAACAAGCTGGGCGCAGTGGCTCACGCCTGTAATCCCAACACTTTGGGAGGCCGAGGCGGGTGGATCACGAGGTCAAAAGATCAAGACCATCCTGGTCAACATGGTGAAACCCTGACTCTACTAAAAATACAAAAAATTAGCTGGGCATGGTGGCGCGTGCCTGTAATCTCAGCTACTCAGGAGGCTGAGGCGGGAGAATTGCCTGAACCCAGGAGGCGGAGGTTGTGGTGAGCCGAGATCGGGCCATTGCACTCCAGACTGGGTAACAAGAGCGAAACTCTGTCTCAAAAAAAAAAAAAAAAAAAGAAAAGAAATAACAAAGTTAACTGAGGGAAAAAAAATTTGGACTGGGAAGAGAAAAAAATGATTATGTACAACATGCTGGCACCAGCCAAAATTATGCTGCTGTAGTACTATAACCACAATCAATGATATCCCTGAAAGACAGCCATAAAAAAAGCCTCCCACTGGGGAAAGCTTAATGTTGTACTATGTTCACCACTTCATCTGGTAGGAGAGAAAGCCTGGAGTATAAATCTACATTGAATCATAGGCAATAGATAATGGGTTGGCCAGCTGTTCAGATCCTGAAAAGAATAAAATTGGAAAACTGGGTGACAAGAAAGGCTGGGGAAGAGATATGAAAATAGATCTTTTAGAATGCACACAGAATTTATTATTATTATTACTATTATTATTATTTTGAGACGAAGTTTCGCTCTTGTTGCCCAGGCTGGAGTGAAATGGTGTGATCTTGGCTCATTGCAACCTCCGTCTCTAGGGTTCAAGCAATTCCCCTGTCTCAGCCTCCTGAGTAGCTGGGATTACACGTGCCTGCCACCACGCCCAGCTAATTTTTTGTATTTTTAGTAGAGACAGGCTTACACTATGTTGGCCAGGCTGGTCTGGAACTCCTGGCCTCAGGTGATTTACCTGCCTCAGCCTCCCAAAGTGCTAGGATTACAGGCA
Organism: Sapajus apella; assembly: GCF_009761245.1. Lineage (NCBI taxonomy): Eukaryota > Metazoa > Chordata > Mammalia > Primates > Cebidae > Sapajus > Sapajus apella. The sequence goes on along the minus strand of NW_022436976.1, from coordinate 35,033,790 downwards.
TGAACCACTGCATCCGGCTAAATATATTTGTTTTTTAAGTGAATATTCTCTAAAGGCTAATCAATTTAAAAAAGGATCTTTTGTTTTTGTTTTTTGAGACAGAGTCTCGCTGTGTCACCCAGGCTGGAGTGCAGTGGCGCCATCTCAGCTCACTGAAACCTCTGCCTCCCCAGTTCAAGCAATTCTCCTGCCTCAGCCTCCTGCGTAGCTGAGACCACAGAAGTGGACCACCACGTCCAGCTAATTTTTTGTATTTTTAGTAGAGATGGGGTTTCACTGTGTTAGCCAGGATGGTCTCAATCTCCTAACCTTGTGATCCACCTGCCTCCTCCTCACATAGTGCTGGGATTGCAGGCATGAGTCACCACGCCCGGCCAAAAAAAGGATCTTAGTCACACGGATAAGAGACATTGTTCAGTCAGCTTTTTTTCCCATTGCTACTGAGGCTGCTTGATGCATTAATGTACAATGTGGCCATATCAACAGAGGTGGAAGATAGGCATGGACATGACAACATGAACTTCCCCCACCAAGGCTGCATATAGCTAGGTAAACTATGGAGTGCCTAAACTGCAAGTGACACGGACTAATATTGAGTCCCCAATAAGGTGCTATTTCCTAGGGACCTGGTAATAAACTATTTTCATCATGGAGGGGGCAGTGATCTATTTTCTCTGAAAAAGACACTTTTCTAAATAGGAACTTGACTTACCTGACAGCGACGCATCTGTCAGGACCACCATTCATGGACTTAGGGAATACTATATTGATGTCTTCCCACACAACACTGGTTCTTTTTTTTTTTTTTTTCTTGAGACAGAGTCTCACTCTGTCACCCTGGCTAGAGTGCAGTGGCACAATCTCGGCTCACTGCAACCTCCACCTCCCAGGTTCAAGCAATTCTCTGCCTCAGCCTCTCCAGTAACCGGGATTACAGGTGCCTGCCACCACACCCGGCTAATTTTTGTATTCTTAGTAGAGATGGGTTTTCACCATCTTGGCCAGGCTGGTCTTGAACTTCTGACCTCATGATCTACCCGCCTCAGCCTCCCAAAGTGCTAGGATTCCAGAACACTGGTTCTAACTAAGGAACTTGTTTCACAGCAAAAGATATTCAGCACTGGGATCATTGTGTATGCCATTACCTAGGAGCAGCTAGCTTGACAGAACAACAGAATGACTTACTAAAGACTCTTTTATGAGGCCAGGCACGGTGGCACATGCCTGTAATTCCAGCACTTTGGGAGGCTGAGGTGGGTGGATCACGAGGTCAGGAGTTTGAGACCAGCCCGACCAACACGGTGAAATCCTGTCTCTACTAAAAATACAAAATATTAGCCAGGCATGGTGGGGCATACCTGTAATCCTGGCTACTCGGGAGGCTAAGCCAGGGGAATCGTTCAAACCTGGGAGGTGGAGGTTGCAGTGAGCCGAAATCACGGCACTGCACTCCAGCTTGGGCAACAGAATGAGACTCTGTCTCAAAAACAAACAAACAAAAACAATAAAAGAAGACTCAGTTATGACACAGATTAGGAGATAACCTCAAAGCTTGGGGATCCTCCTTAAAGTATACAGTATAAATGCTTTATATCAGTGTTGAAATACCACACTGTTTTCTTTTTTTAAAAAAAATTTATTTATTATACTTTAAGTTCTGGGGTACATGTGCAGAACGTGCAGGTTTGTTACACAGGTATACACGTGCCATGGTGATATACTGTATCCATCACCTCCATCATCTACATTAGATATTTCTCCTAATGCTATCCCTACCCAAGCCCCACCCCTGACCCCCTGCAATCCCTTCCCTAGCCCTCCACCCCACAACAGGCCCCGGTGTGTGATGTTCCCCTCCCTGTGTCAATGTGTTCTCATTGTTTGACACCCACTTATAAGTGACAACATTCAAACACCACACTATTTTTCATACTGCCAGAAAACGCATGCATAGGAATTAAGTGTTAACAGTGATTCCTTTTACATGCCTAATAGCTTACTAAATTTTTGCCTCCTACAACTTTGGGTGCTGATGGTTCAGAAATCATGATTTCCAAAGATGAAACATTTCCAGAACACTTCCATCGAATTGGAACTTGAGAATGTGGCTTGGCCATTTTGTACTCCCCATGGCACTGAATTACCACCTAGGGAAGTACTGGCTAGAGTGACTGGTCCTGATTACCAAGAAAAAAAATTGGGCTGCTGCTACATAATGGACTATGTCTGGAGCTCAGGAGATTTTCTGGGGCATGTCTAGTGAGAATGGAAAATTACAACTAATAAAAAAGACAGGTACACTGAGGATTCTGACTCTTCAAAAATGAAGGTGTAAAGTGCACACCAGGTAAAAACAAACAAACAAAAAAACCCTGACCGTTTGAAGTGCTGGCTGAAAACGGAATACAGAATAAACAGATGAAACTCAAAGTATCAACTATGGCCTTATGACCAGTAACAGAAACAAAAACTTCGGTAGCAAACACACACACACACACACACACACACACACACACACACACACACATCCCTCTATCTTCTTGCAGTTTGTACACTGATCCTATCAACATCACCCTAGCAGCAATATACCACTCCAACAGTGGCACTCATTTTGTTTTAGCATCAACCACTGATGTTAGCGTCTAGCTTTTTGTTTTTGTTTTTGTTTTCAGCACCTTTTCCACAAGTCTCTCTGCATCCTGCCAAAGCTAGCAGTATCAGCTAAACAGAACTTCCTTCTCTTATGTCTGGGGCCAAGTTCCTAGGGCTCTTCCGCTGAGCTACAAATAAAGTTCTGTTAACCTCAACCTCTACCAACCTCTTTCCTTTGTTCCTCTATCACTTTCCTTTATGCCCTTTGGTGGTCCACAGGGGGCTCTCCCTGGTGGATGTGTTCTACCCACTGCTTCTTGGCCTGGAATGGGAATCATGACATCTACGTCCCTACCCTTCTCACTGAAGCTATGAGTCTTCTCTTTGTCCTGTGCTCCCTTCCTCGCCAAGCAGAAGGAACTCACCCATACCTGGGCTTGGTGGTCCAGCTGTCTGCTGCAGTCATTATATCTGGGTTGTCTCAGTATCCCTTTTCTGATCTTTGAACTTCTTCCACATCTATGTAATTGACTACCTTACATAAAATTCCCTCTGGTAAGATTTCTAGGGTAGGTCAGGTGCAGTGGCTCACACCTACAATACCAGCATTTTGGGAGGCCAAGGTGGGAGGATCACTTGAGCTTAGGAGTTCAACATTAGTCTGGGATTCAACATTAGTCTGGCAAGATGGCTGGGGCAAAACCCCATCTCTACAAAAAATACAAAAGTTAGCTGGGCTGGTGACACATGCCTGTAGTCCCAGGTACTCAGGAGACTGATGTGGGAGGATCAATTGAGCCTAGGATGTGGAGATTTCAGTGAGCTGAGATCATGCCGCTGCATTCCAGCCTGGGTGACAGAGTGAAACCCCATCTCAGAAAATAAAATAAAATAAAGCTATCAAAAAAAATGAGACAAAGGGAGAGATCTTATCCATCAATGAATAATCCTATCAGTTTTTACTAACATTTAATGAGATCCAAAGAATGCAAAAATAGTAAATGTATTTTTTAAATTTCCCATCTGTAAAAACCACCATCTTATAATTTGACCTTGGTATTCTTTTCTGTTTAATCATCTAATCATTTAATCATAATAGATTTAATAATCTATAGGTATCTTTTTTTAAAAAAAGAGATATTAATTAAAGGCCAGGCGTGGTGGCTCATGCTCTAGCACTTTGGGACACCACAGTGGGAGGATGGCTTGAACCCAGGAGTCTAGAACTCCTGAGCAACATAATGAGACCCCACCCTGCAAAAAACACAAAAATTAGCCAGGTCCCAGCTACTCAGGAGGCTGAGGTAGGAGGATCACTTCAGCCCAAGAATTCAAGGCTACAGGAGGCTGTGATTGTGCCACTGAACTCCCACCTGAGATACAAAGCAAGACCTTGTCTCAAAAAAAAAAAAAAAAGATACTATTTGGAAGCTGGGAAACTGTAAAAGGTGTCGTGTGCCTGTAGTCCCAGTTACTTGGGAGGCTGAGTCAGAAAGATTGCTTGAGCTTAGAAGGAGTTCAAATCCAGTCTAAGCAGCATAGCAAGACCCCTGTATCTAAAAATCAATATTAAAATGACACTGATTTGGAAGCTCTACACACAAATCTATTTTAGTTCTAAAACTTCAACTAAATAAGTGTTTTTATCCTTATTCAACTTTCCTCTACAAACAACTCAGGCTCTTGGAAGGCAATAAACAGAAAGCAAAGTAAACAGGAACTCTGTACTTGTTTATTATTTCAATTTTTTAAAGTCCATGCCATGGCAAAATCTTTAGGCACCTCCTAAAAAAAAGAAAAAAATTCCACATTTATTTTGGAGATAAACTTGTGAATCAAATCAGATATTTAAAATGGAAATCAGACAAAGTCATACATAGAAACTAACTGGCTATAGTGGCTATTCTCTAAATTTAAAAACCAGGGCATTTATAAAGTTTACTTTTAAAAAGCATAGCATCAGCTCTCAACTTATACAAGTAATTCGCTAACATTTATTCCTAACACTATCCCCAGAAATAATTTATAAAGAGGCTCTGGACAATATGCTAAATAAATAATATACTGAACCATGTAAATACACATACTCAATGTTTGTTTATGACTAAATAGTCTACATTTATGACTGGATAAGTTACACACAATATGCCGTGTTAGCAATATACTTCCTCGTGAAATAAGCCTTGGAGAAAGAGCCAGAAGACTTGCTTATATTCCTGACTCCATCAACATCAGGCTGTATCATCTGGGCCAAGTCACTTATGACTTACCCTATCTACCTGTAAAATGAGGAATAATAGTATCTGCCTATACTAGCTTACAACTAAAATAATAACTATAAAAAAACAAAGCTGTAGAAGACAGACATTATGTACATGTATTGAATGGCAACTTCTTTACCCAAAAGAAAAAGCTTTTTTTGTTTTTTTTTTTTTATTTTATTTTTAGATGGAGTCTCACTCTGTCGCTGTCGCCTAGGCTACAGTGCAGTGTTGCAATCTTAGAGTACTGCAACTTTGGCCTCCCAGGTTCAAGTTCTATTTCTAGTAGAGACAGAGTTTTATCATGTTGGCCAAGCTGGTCTTGAACTCCTGACCACAAGTGACCTGCTGACCTTGGCCTCCCGAAGGGCTGGAATTATAGGCATGAGTCGCCATGCCCAGCTCTCAAAGGAAAAATCTTAAAAGTTTTAAAATGCCTCACTGACTGATCTTGAAGAAGACAGAGTAACAGAGAAGACAGACAAGGCTTTTAAAATAAGATAATCTAGACTTCACCACCTGCTTGTGGTCTTGGGCAAGTCTATGTAAACTCTCTAACTTTGAATTTCCTCATAAGTAAAATACAAACATTTACCTCTTACAGGCTGTAGTGAGTATTAAATGAATAAAAATATCTCAATTGCCTAGCACACTGCCTTAAGTATTCAAAAAGTTTCTTTCCCTTGGAGTTTATGGTTACATTAAAAATCATATTCCCTCTTGGATTCACACAAAAACCTGATTTCAAGACAAGCTATAAAGCACATACTGGCTCTTCTCCCTCTTAAAACAAAACAGAACAAAACCAACTTTTTAGATTGCAGATAAATAGCACAGTTTTTTTGTTTTTGATCATCTCTGGTCAAAGGAATTTACTATCAACACATGTATCAGTGAGATGGGTATTTATTTCCTATCAAAAAGTTCAGTATCTCATGAGAATATTGCTTTATGTAGTAATTTCTTTAAACTATAGTATTTGATACCTTCTTTCTTTGTTAAGGGATGGACTAACAATTTAACTCAGTTATTTACCCGGACAATATTCAACTTTATTATGAAAACCAAACATATAAAACAAAAATCCTTTTAACTGCCTGCATATATCATTTCTAGCATTGTGCCTTTTACTTTCAGTAGTAAGCCTATGAGAAAGTACACAAAGAGCTGTCTTTTGTTCTCCTCTGGTTAGTAGATACACAAGAGGAATTTTCAGTTATGTTAAATCCACAATGATTTCAAAGCTAAAGAACAAGGTTAGGAAGGAAATAGTTGAGAAATATCACTACATAACAACTGATTTTCTCATGGAGACATATGATTCATTCCTTCAAAAAAAGCAAATGATACCACCAAATTCCTACTTTGATCAAAGTTTAACCCCAAATATTATAGTAACTTTATGAGAAATCAGTTTAATACTGAATTTCTAGTCATAAAATATATTAAACAAAAAGTATAATCTGTGACAGGAAAGATGGAATGTTTCCAGGGGAGAAGAAATTTCTAGAGTTCACCTGTAGCAAATGCTATTAATTGAATGATATATTCAATATGTGCTCAGAATCCAGGAGCTGAACCCACAAAGGTTTTGCATAGCAAAAATTTTGGCATAAAAAGTGGTAATAACATTTATTCAAAAATAAAACTGGAGTGATATTTAACAGTGTAAAACTTTCTAAACTAAGAAAAAAATGACCATAAAGGAAGTTCATCTGGTTTGTTTTCTAGATAAGGGTTTTGATAGAATTGAATGCTTTTGAACAAACAACAAACTAACAATTAAACAAATAGAAGTTGATAGAGACTCTGGAAATTGGCCACATTTACTCTGGATTAAACTCTTTCTGACAGTTTAAAAGAGAGGAATGGGGGTATAGGTCTGTTTTATCATCGCTTTTATCTAAAAACCATTAATCATTAAGGGTGGTACAGGTACTAAAGAGAACTTTGCTTCCATCCTAAATATCTGGTTCCTTATAAGATACAACACGTTTTGCAGTTCATGGTGAATCTCCTGTTGTTTTTGCAAGAGTACTTTTCTTGCTCTCCAAAACGATCTCATTCCTAATCTGCTGTTCCTGTTTGCCTCATCTGCATTTGGCAGATCGTGCTTCAGTGACTTAGAAATCCCAGCCATCAAAATTCAAGCCAAAGTTTGAATTGAAAGGAAAGTGGGGGGGAAAATCAAGTAATTAAATTATACTTGGAAGAGAGAACGGTTTTACCTCCTATGACTTTATACAGTGTTCTTTAATCCAGAACCAGAGTCTCCAATTTTAAGGGCACAAAAGTTATGAATTTATTTTTAACTTATAGTTATGTTATAACTATTATAATTCTCTGGGCCACATCTTCCAATTTTACCTTCTGACCATAACACAATACCTCTAAAACTATTCCACTTGTTAACACTAGATACTTCAAGTAAAACAGTTCAGTACTCTGAAAAGTTGCATTATTAAGGACCGCCTCAAATTGTTACAAGTTATTATATGCTTGATTTAGAAACCAAAAGGGAAGGAGAAAAATGTCTGTAGTAAGCCTGGAGATTAAGCCTGAACAATTAAGTTTGATAACCATATTCTGGGGTTATTAAACCAATAGCCAGTGCTAATGGTTTAAAAAATTCAGTTCTTTTCATCTTATAAGTCAAAGGATAACCATGAAAAGCTTTCTTAAAAATTAAACAAAACCACCTTAAAAGATGTATTATCAAATATGCAATAATTTTATACATTTAAAAGTTGAACACCTTAGGGAATTAATACATAGAAATATCTGAAAGAACAATATTAATGAACTTATATACACAAAATCAATGCTCTATTGAAAAATAAAACAAACAAATTAACAGCTAGCTCTCTGTTTTTGTTCTGCTAAACAGTCATCTTAACTGGTAAGAGCTTTATAACATACCTTTGTAGAATGCCATTTTCCTGGGGTATTACACCATTGATAGCTGCCTGCAAACAAGAAACAGAGAAGGCCATTTAAAGAAACAGGTAAGTGCTCAAGTGCAGTGGGGAACACTTTAAAAGGAAATAAGTATACTTTGAAAAATTTATTTAAATACTAGATTTTTTTAGTGATCTAAATGTTCTCTATTAAATGTTTCTCTATTTCTCAGTTATAAATCATATTTTAGAAAATTTAAAAACATGCATTTGGCATATAATATCCCCAAACCTTGAGTCATAAAAAAGTCTAGTTCCACAGTCCTAATTCAGGCAAAACACGCACAAAAAACAAAGTTTAAAGATGTCAAAACAGGAAAAATCAGTAACGTAATCTTACAAACATTATTTCCTTTCTCAAACTGAGAAGGGCAAGATAAAAAATCACAAATGAATATACTATTTTATATTATGATCATTATTCTTAAAGAAAAGAACATTGAGAAGAAATGAATACAGAGGCAAAAGTCCTTCAATAAACCTAACACCATGACTATTTTAAAAGGTGACTAAAGGAAGTAGCATTAGGAGAGGTTTCCTCATATAAAACATCCCTAAAATTAATTTCTAAGCTAACAAGTTAGCAAGCAGTCAGAACAGAGCACAGGTATGACAGGAGATGGATGTTTTGAAGGCTATTAAGGAAGCAGGCTGTCAAATCCTGGACTGTAGACAGCTTATTGCAGGGGAATAGAGAATATTCTCAGGAAAACAAAACAAAAACAAACAAGAACAAAAGCCCAACTTTTCCAGCTTTGTCTTTATACCATAACAACCTCTCTTTCCCTACTCCTCCGCATCCACATCAAAATGAATAATCCACAAAAAAAAAAAAAAAAAAAAACGCTTACCACTTTAATGTTTTATCAGCCTGGAAATCCATCGCTAAAAGGAGTTTGGGTATTTTATGAAATATTAACTTAAATATTTGCCAGAGGTGGGTAAAATTCACACCATTGTACTGCTGAATGGAAATAGAGTATAGGGGTGTTTGCTATGAATTTTGGGAGTTGTAATGTTCCAGTGGAAAAAAACAAAGAAATCCACAGATTAATATAGCAAATAGATACAACAGAACCCTGGTAACTCTGGAGGCTCAAAAATCCTTTGAGCAAAGCAAATACTAAAATCAGTTTTCAGACACAAATTTAATGGAAGTATTTCTGCCGATTACTAGGTCAACTATCCTCTTTCTGTTGATAACAATGGTTCCATGTACATATATCCCCTTTGCTAAATAACAGTAGATGGTTAAGAGAATACTCTGTGGTAATGAAAAAGAAACAAAATACCAGAGCTTAGAAAGATTTGGTTCAAATCTCTCAAAAAAAGATTTCACTAAGGAATGCCGAAGTATAATGGAAAGAACACTAAGGACTCAGAGAGTCCAAAGTGTGAAACCAGGCTGTCCCATTTATTAATTTGGTAGCCTTAGTATATTCACTGAACTTATTTGAGCCTCAGTTTCCTTATCTGTATAATATGTAATTGTAAAATCAGCTAAACATTACATACTCAGCCACAAAAGTCCTACCTTTTTTGTTACTCAAAGCCCTGTCTAGCACAGTGTCTGCACATTAAAGGCACTAATTATTTATTAAAGGAATTAATAATAGAAGAATATAAAGAAAAGTCACCTATTCAAGACTTTAAAGTTGGCCCAGAAAAGCCTGAATAAAATAAAGCCTCACTCTTTCAGTTGAGACTGAAGAAAGAGTGAAAAGTAGCAAGATAGGGAGGGGATTCTATGCAGAAGGAACAGTGACACAAATCCACTTTTCAACTCTTTTCTTTCCCAAAATCTTAGATTATTTTAAATAGTCAATTTATCTTGGAGATGTTGGCCCCTGACATCAAACAACAAACTCTGTACATAAATAAGTCAAATGTAATCCAGAATAAAAGTACAATAAAAGTATAATATGGCAAAGGAATAGAAAATAGGGAAACAGATTTCTGACTGTGAGGATTAAGGAAAGCTTTAGAGAAGAGGGGACATTTATTCTATACTTCAAACAGTGAGAAGATATAGAATCAAAGGAAAATTCCAGATTCCAACATGTTCAATTTTGAACATGTTAACTTTCAGGTGACAGAAAGATATCATTTGTTCATATAATAAATGTGTAATAATTGCCAACTATGTACCAAGAACTATGCTAGGCAATTAAGATATAGAGATGAACATAACACAGCTTGCCTTCTAGGAAGGATAAAGTATATTCAATAACTAGTTTTATTATGAAAAATTCAGCTAATACCAAAATGGAGATGTCTAAAAATTAACTGAAAAAAATCACAGCTACGTTAAGTAAAGCAACATCTGTTTAAAGGCAAATAAATGAAGCCCTAGAAATATTTTAATTCCCTCCCTACACTCAGGTATCTTCTTTGTTGAAGAAAAAGGAGACAAAGATAAAATGTTGAGTAAATCATTAGAAAGAAAACAAATAGGCTGGCATGGTGGCTCACACCTGTAATCCCAGCACTTGGGGAGGCCGGGGTGCGCGGATTACCAGGTCAAGAGATCGAGACTATCCTGGCCAACATGGTGAAACCCCGTCTCTACTAAAAATACAAAAATTTGCCAGGTGTGGTGGCATGTGCCTGTAGTCCCAGCTACTCGGAAGGCTGAGGCAGAAGAATCTCTTGAACCCAGGAGGAGGAGGAGGTTGCAGTGAGCCGAGATGACGCCACTGCACTCCAGCCTGGTGACAGAGCAAGACTCCATCAAAAAAAAAGAAAAAAATGGCCGGGCGCGGTGGCTCACGCCTGTAATCCCAGCACTTTGGGAGGCCGAGGCGGGTGGATCACGGGGTGAAGAGATTGAGACCATACTGGTCAACATGGTGAAACCCCGTCTCTACTAAAAATACAAAAAATTAGCTGGGCATGGTGGCGCGTGCCTGTAATCCCAGCTACTCAGAAGGCTGAGGCAGGAGAATTGCCTGAACCCAGGAGGCGGAGGTTGCGGTGAGCCGAGATCGCGCCATTGCACGCCAGCCTGGGTAACAAGAGTGAAACTCTGTCTCAAAAAAAAAAAAAAAAAAAAAAAAAAGGAAAAAAAAAAAGAAAGAAAGAAGGAAGGAAGGAAGGGAGGGAGGAAGAGAAGGAGGGAGGGGGGGAGGGAGGGAGGGAGGAAGGAAGGAAGGAAGGAAGGAAAAAGAAAGAAAGAAAAGAAAACAAAAATATGAAGTGCAGAGAGGAGAAAGCTGGAAAATGTAAAAATACACTAAAATATGAGGCCTTAAGGTTATTAGACACATTTTAAAACAGTTTAACAATAACTAAATTATAAAAGGCTTAAAGATAAATGGGAAACTAAGAACAATTGACTCTCTTAAAACATTTAGTGTGAAAAGCATAAAGACAGAAACTGTAAGAAGAATGGCTGCAGTAAGTTTTTGTTTGCTTTTTTTTTCTCCATAAGAATATTGATTTCTTGAATTTATAGAATCCACAGGAAAAAAGAGACAAAAAAGACTCAAGAAACAGGGGTAAAATTGAAAGTTTAGTTAATTACAACACTCTTCCAATTGCCTATTCATTGCTAAGCAGTATGCAAGACTTTGTGGATGGCTCAGTACCTGATCTACAGCTCAGGAGAGGGGCTCAGATAGAGGGGATACTTTTAGAAAAGAGATCATTAAGATCTGGACTGTAGACTAAAAATTATACTGAGTTTATTATAAGACTACTTTACTTGCTAAAAACTATCTCATTGTTAATATTATTTTTGCTAGGAAGATATTACATCTCTCACTATAAATAGCAAAATGAAAGACTGATTAAATATTTGGTCAAAATAATAGAGAACAGAATCAGGAAAACATTTTCATTTCTGAGACTGATTCAAACAACTACGATAGATTATGATCATACTGTAATGTATTTTAAGAAGAACATCTTGACTTGACCTAGTTTATAATGACTGGAAACTCCATTCTGGTATAGCTATTATTCCCTTCATGCTAATTATGTTCATAATATTTCAATCCAATTAATGTACCTCAATCAAAATCCAGTCTCTAAATTCTCTTTAGCAAAACTGACAACAAAAACACCACCCACTAAAATGTTATTTTCCAAAATACACTGAAAGACATGTAAGGTATGCATAAAACACAGTGGAAGCCAATGTCAGAGATGCCCAAAGGAGCCTTAACAAAAGGGGAAAATCATGACATGGTGGGCCTTAAGACTTCTGGGGAAAGAAAATGGCAAAAATTTCTATGAATCTCATTATAATATCACATATGAAAGGAAACCGAGTCACTGGTAAATTGGTAGATTATAAAACTGTGGCATGTAATATAAATCATCCACTACATGGAATGCTAGGATATCCTTTCTCTAACATATATGGAAAATCTTAACTTTGGTCCTTTATTGTAAACAAAAGACCTTTAAAGAAAATGGCAATGACAAATTTTTAAGAGGAATGGAGATAAGACAGGGATGTATGGACAGTATCCAAAAGCCTCAAAAGTAACTTATGAGTAAAGGAGTTGTGGTAACAATAATAGCAGCTAACACTGTACCATTTTTATTAAATGTGAGGCTTTTCAAAGTACATTACATATATCAATTCATTTAACTCTCACCTCAATTTTACAGAGAAGGACACCAAGAAAACAAAGAAGAAAACGGTCATAACAATGAGTAGGCAAATGATGAAAAATAAAGGAACTGCTAAATTGGACATCAAAATTCAAAGTGTTTGCCCTTTGAAAGATACCATTAAGAAAATAAAAAGGCAAGTTGCAGACTAGGAAAAAATATTTATAATGTATATATCTGAGATGGATTTATATTAAAAATTTATAAAGAATTCTGGAGACTTAAGACAAGTCAATAAGAAAATAGGGAAAGATCTGAACAGATACTTCTCAAAAAAAGATACGTGAATGACAAAAAGCACATAAAAAGATGTTCAAATTAGTCATCAGACAAATACAAACTAAAACTACAATAAGATACCACCACGCACCCAATGGTTAAGTTAAATCAGACAATACAACTGTTAGCAATAATATCAAGCAAAAGAACATCTCATACATTGTACAAACAACTTTCAAAATTGTGTGGTAGTTTGATATACAGGTAAATATGTGATGTAGGCAGTCGTCACCAGTGGAAGCACACAAAGAAACACCACAGCCCTGCTTCCACTGGTACTCCGCTCTGTTAGATGTATGTGCCCCCTGCCAAACTGCCACAGCTGCTGAAACACACAAGCTAACACCGTCGAGACAAAGGGTACTGGCTAGCATCACCCATGGAGGTGCCATGGCCAGAGGACTGGGAACATCTCAGACCCTGCAGTACAGCATGTTCCTAAGCTCGAGTCCAGACAGAAAGCTAGGGTCCTGGTGTCAGCTCCCCCTAAGTGAGAGGATGAGGCCTAAGAGGGATGAGTTTAGCCTTGGCTCCCTAAAATCTTTCACAAAGGAAGTGACTTCACTGAACTTACCTTATGCTACAATCAAACCCCCAGATACATCAAAGAAAAGAAAACACACACACCCTCCCTCTCTTTCTTTTAATTTCTTTCTCAAAGGATTATCATTTTCAAAGACTGAAGGAATATCAGTCCACACAGATGAGAAAGAACCAATGCAAGAATTCTGACAACTCAAAAAAGCACAAAGTGTCTTCTCACCTAAAAACAACCACACTAATTCCCTAGTACTGGGTCTTAACCAGACTGAATGGCTGAAATTAAAGAAATAGAATTGAGAGTATAAATAGGACCAAAGGCAGCTGCCACTGTGCTGTCATAGCTCTCCAATGCCAGTGCTGCCTCTCGCTTGCCAAGCTCCAGCCAAAGGAGAAGAGGGGTAAGTAAGGAGGTCTCTGTACCATGGCTCTTACAAAGCAGACTGCCCACAAATCAACCAGTGGTAAAGCACCAAGGAAGCAGCTGGCTACAACAGCCATTCACAAGAGTTTGCCCTCTACTGGAGGGGTGAAGAAACTCATCGTTACAGGCATGGTACTATGGCACTCCGTAAAATTAGACATTATCAGAAGTCCCCTGAACTTCTGATTCACAAACTTCCCTTCCAGTGTCTGATGCAAGAAATTGCTCAGGACTTTAAAAACACATCTGCACTTCCAGAGCGCAGCTATCGGTGCTTTGCAGGAGGCAAGTGAGGCCTATCTGGTTGGCCTTTTTGAAGACACCCTTTGTGCTGTCCATGTCAAACATGTAACAATTATGCCAAAAGACATCCAGCTAGCACGCCGCATACATGAAGAACATGCATAAGAATCCACTATGATGGGAAACATTTCATTCTCATTTAAAAAAAAAATTCTGTTCTTCCTATTACTGGTAGTTCTGAACGTTAGATTTTTTTTTTCCCATGGGGTCAAAAGGTACCTAAGTACATGATTGTGAGTAGAAAAATAGGGGACAGAAATCAGGTATTGGCAGTTTTTCCATTTTCATTTGTGTGTGAATTTTTAGTATAAATGTAGAGATGTAAAGCATTAATGCAGGTTAAAATGTTTCAGTGAACAAGTTTCAGGGGTTCAACTTTATAATAATTATAATAAACCTGTTAAAGTTTTCTGGACAATGCTAGTATTTGGATTTTTTTTTTTTTAAACAAGTAAATTTCCTACTGGCGGCAACTAAATGGTGTTTGTAGCATTTTTATCATACAGTAGGTTCCATCCATTCACTATAGTTTTCTAACTGAGTTGTCCTACATGCAAATACATGTTTTTAATGTTGTCTGTCTTCTGTGCTGTTCCTGTAAGTTGCTATTAAAATACATTAAACTATAAATAAAAGGAACAAAAATCATCTGGATTTAGGAAAAACTGAAACCCAGTAAAAGGATTCTAAAGAATAAAATAAAATAATACAGGAGATAAAAGACAAATAGCAATTGTAAGAAAGAATCTGATAGAGCTGAAAGACTCCAGCAATTTCAAAACACAGTCACAGATGTATTAGTTCAATCTCATACTGTTATAAAGAATTACTTCGGACTGGGTAATGTACAAAAAAAAGAGGTTTAACTGACTTATAGTTCCACAGGCTATATAGGAGACATGGTTGGGAAGGCCTCAGGAGACTTACAATAATGCCAGAAGGGGAAAAGGGAAGCAAGCACATCTTCACTTGGCAGCAGGAGAGAGAGACTGAAGGGGGAAGTGCCACACACTTTTAAACCATCAGAGTTCATGAAAATTCACTATGACAAGAACACTGGGGGGAAATCCACCCCAATTATTCAACCACCTCCCACCAGGTCCCTTCCCCAACATTGGGAATTACAATTCAACATGAAATTTGGGTGGGGACACAGAGGCAAACAATATTAACAAATATTAACAGGAAATCAACCAAGGAGAGGAAAAAATCTCAGAGTCTGAAGACTAGTTCTTCAAAATAATTCAGTCAAACAAAAATAAAGAAAACAGATTCAAGAATAAACAAAGCTTCCAAGAAATATGGGATTATGTAAAGGGACCAAATCTACATCTCACTGGCATCCCTAAAAGAGAAAGAAAGCAAGAAACATGGAAAACATATTTTAGAATATCATTCACGAAAATTTCCCCAACCTTGCTAGACATGCCAACATTCAAATTCAGGAAATGCAGAGAATTCCTGTAAGGTACTATAAAGGATGACCTTTCCTAAGACACAGAGTATTAATCAGATTATCTGAGATCAAAATGAAAGATAAAATGTTAAAGGCAGCTAGAAAGAAGGAGGTCAGCTGCAAAGGAAACCTCCTCAGGTTAACAGTGGAACTTTCAGCAGAAACCCTAGAAGCCAGAAGAGATTGGGGGGTTATATCCAACCAAGAATTCCATATACAGCCAAACTATAAGCTTCATAAGAAAAGGATAAATAAGAACCTTTTCAGACAAGTAAATGCTAAGGGAATTTGTTACCACTAGGTCTGACTTACCAGAACTCCTTAAGGGAGTGCTAAATATGGAAAAAAAGGACCAATACAGGCCATCACAAAAACACGCTTATGTATATAGACCATTGATAATATAAAGCAACCACACAATTAAGTATGCATAACAACCATGTAACAACATGATGACAGGATAAATCCTCACTTAATATTAACACTGTATGTAAATGGGCTAATGCCCCAATTAAAAGGCGCAGGCTAGCAAGTTGGATAAGAAAGCAAGACCCAACTGTATGCTGTCATAAAGAGACCCATCACACATGCAAGAGACCCATCACACTCACAGGTTCAGAGTAAAGGGATGGAGAAAATCTACTAAGCAAACAGAAAACACAACAAAGCAGGGGTTGTTGTTCTAATTTCAGATAAAACTCACTTTATAGAAATAAAGATTTAAAAAAGAACTTTTCTCCTAACACTGCTTTAGGTATGTCCCAGAGTTTCTGGTATATTGTATCTTTGATCTCATTAGTTTCAAATAGCTTCTTGAGTTCTGCCTTTATTTTATTGTTTACCCAAAGTCATTCAGGATCAGGTTAACATCCATAAAACTGTATGTTTTTGAGTGATCTTTGGATCGTTCAAAATACCAGCAAACCAAATCCAGCAGCACATCCAATAAAGGCATTACATAATGCTAAAGAGTTCAATTCAACAAGAAGACTTAACTATCCTAAATATATATGCACTAAACACAGAAGCACCCAGATTCAAACAGCAAATACTTAGAGATCAATGAAGAGACTTAGTAACCACACAATAATTGGAGACTTCGACACTCTACTGACATTATTAGACAGATCATCAAGGGAGAAAATTAACACAGGCATTCCAGATCCAAACTGGACACTTGACCAAAGAAGCCTAAAAGACATCTACAGAATTCTCCACCCCAAAACAACAGAATATACATTCTTCTCATCTGCACGTCACATGCTCTAAAATTGACCACATAATTGGCCATAAAACGAACTGAAAAAAATGAAAACCATACCAACCACACTCTTCAACCACAGTGCAATAAAAATAGAAATCAATACCAAAAAATCACTCAAAAGCATATAATTTAATGGAAGTTAAACCACCTGCTCCTGAATGACTTTGGGTAAACAATAAAATAAAGGCAGAATTCAAGAAATTCAATATGAAAATTAGCTGGGCATGGTAGCTTGTGCCTATAATCCCAGTTACTTGGGAGGCTTAGGTAGGAGAATTACTTGAACCAGGACCCAGGAGACATAGGTTGCAGTGGGCCGAGATCATGCCACTATACTCCAGCCTGGGCTACAGAGCGAGACTCCATCTCAAAAAAAAAAAAAAAAAAAAAAAAAAGAAAGAAAGAGAAGAAAAGAAAAAAAGAAATCATTTGAAACTAATGAGATCAAGGATAAAATATATCAGAAACTCTGGGACATACCTAAAGCATTGTTAGAAGAAAAGTTTATAGGGCTGAACACCCACAGCAAAAAATTAGAAAGACCTCAAATTAACAACCTAACATCACACCTTGAATTAAAGAAATAAGAGGAAACCAACCACAAAGCTAACAGAAGACAAGGAAATAACCAAAATCAAAGCTAAACTGAAGGAAACTGAGACATGAAAAAAGCATATAAGAGATCAACAAGTCCAAGTTTGAAAGAATAAGTAAAACTGACAGAATAGTTAGGCTAATGAAGAAAAAAAAGACACAAGCTCCAAATAAACACAATCAAAAATAACAAAGGGGACATTACCACCAAACCCACAGAAATACAAAAAACCCTCAGAGACTGCTATGAACACCTCTCTATGCATACACAGTAGAAAATGTAGAAGAAATGAATAAATCTCTAGAAACATACAACCCTCCAAGATTGGACCAAGAAGAAACTGCATCTCTGAACAGACCAATAAGAAGATGTAAAATTGAACGAATAATAGTAAGTGTACCTATGAAGAAAAGGCCAGGACCAGACACAGTAATTCACAGCTGAATTCTACCAGGTGTATATAGAAGATCTGGTACCATTCTTACTGAAACTATTCCAAATGTTTAAGAAAGAGAGACTCCTCCCTAAATCATTGTAGCCAGCATCATCTTGACACCTGGCAGAGACACAACAAAAAAATGAAAGTTTCAGGCAAATATTGTTGATGGACACGGATACAAAAATCCTTCACAAAATACTAGCAAACCAAATCCAGCAGCACATCCAAAAGCTAATTCTTCATGATCAAGTGGGCCTTGGGATACAAGGTTGGTTTAATACACACAAATCAATTGGCTGGGCGTGGTGGCTCATGTCTGTAATCCCAGAACTTTGGGAGGTGGAGGCACATGGATCATATGAGGTCAGGAGTTCAAGACCAGCCTGACCAACATGGTGAAACCGCATCTCTACTAAAAATACAAAATTAGCGTGATGATGCATGCCTGTAATCCCAGCTACTTGTAAGTTTGAGCCAGGAGAATTGCTTGAACCTGGGAGGCGGAGGTTGAGTGAGCCAGGATCGCCCTATTGCACTCCAGCCTGGGCAACAAGAGCGAGACTCTGTCTTAAAAAAAATAATAATAAATAATTTTAAAAAAATACACAAATCAATTAATGTAATTTACCACATAAACAGAACTAAAAACAAAACAACAGGACCATCTCAATAGATACAGAAAAGGCTTCCAATAAAATTCACCATCCTTCATGTTAAAAACCCTCAAGAAACTAGGCACTGAAGGAGTACACTTCAAAATAATAAGAACCCATCTATGACAAATCCATAGCCA
This sequence comes from Sapajus apella, assembly GCF_009761245.1. Taxonomy (NCBI): domain Eukaryota; kingdom Metazoa; phylum Chordata; class Mammalia; order Primates; family Cebidae; genus Sapajus; species Sapajus apella. Next base: position 35,015,267 of record NW_022436976.1, on the reverse strand, counting down.
ATATCATACTGAATGGGAAAAAGCTGGAAGCATTCCCTTTGGAAGGCAGAAAAAGAAAAGGATGGCCTCTCTCACCACTCTATTCAACATGGCACTGGAAGTCCTAGCCAGAGCAGTCAGGCAAGAGAAAGAAATAAAAGGCATCCAAATAGGAAGAGAGGAAGTCAAACTATCTCTGTTTGAAGATGATATGATTGCATACCTAGAAAACCTCATAGTTTCTGTCCAAAAGCTACTAACTCTGACAACTCCAGCAACATTTCTGAATATAAAATTAAGGTACAAAAATGGCCAGGCCAGGGACAGTGACTCATGCCTGTAATCCCAGCACTCTGGGAGGCCGAGATGGGTGGATCACGTGAGTCCAAGAGTTTGAGTCTAGTGTGGCCAATATGGTGAGATCTCAATTCTACTGAAAACAAAAAAATTAGCCGGGCATGGTGGCGCCTGTGGTCCCAGCTATTCTGGAGGCCGTAGCAGGAAAACTGCTTGAACCAGGGAGGCAGAGGTTGCAGTTAGACGATATCATGCCACTGCTCCAGCCTGGGTGACTGAGTGACTCTGTCTTAAAAAAAAAAAAAAAAAGACCAGGTGTGATACCTCATGGCTGTAATTCTGGCACTCTGGGAGGCTGAGGCAAGAGGATTGCTTGAGCTTAGGAGTTCAAGACCAGCGTGGGCAACATGGCATAACCTCATCTCTACAAAAAATACAAAAGTAATTAGCCAGTTAAGGGAGCGTGCATCTCTAGTCCAAACTGCTCCGGAGACTGATGTGGGAAGATCACTTGGGGCCCAGGAGGCAGAGGTTACAGCAAGCCAAGATCAGTCTGAATGACAGGGGGAAGCCCTGTCTCAAACAACAACAACAAAATCAGTGGACAAAAATCAGTAGCATTTCTATAAACCTACAATGTCCAAGCTGAGAGTCGATACAAGAATGCAATTCCTGCTTGAAACCAGGAGGCAGAGGTTGTGGTGAGCTGAGATCGTGCCATTGCACTCCAGCCTGGGTAACAAGAGTGAAACTCCATCTCAAAAAAAAAAAAAAAAAAAAAAAAAAAGAATGCAATTCCATATACCATAGTCACAAAGAAAATGAAATGCCCTAGGAATACAGCTAACTAGGGGAGGTAAAAGATCTCTACAATGAGAATTACAAAAAATTGCTCGAAGATATCAGACATGACACAAAGAAATGAAACAGCATTTGATGCTCACCAATAGGAAAAATCAATGTTGTGAAAATGGCCCTACTGCCCAAAGCAATTTACAGATTCAATGCTACTCTTAACAAACTATTTCTTTGTACAACATATTTTAAAATTCACATGGAACCAAAAAGAAGCCTGAATAGCCAAGACAATCCTAAGCAAATAGAACCTAAGCAAAAAACTGGAGACACCATATTACCCAACTTCAAACTATACTACAAGGCTGCAGTAATCATTACAGCAGGGTACTGGTACAAAAACACGTAGACCCATGGAGCAGAATAGACAGCCCAGAAATAATGCCACACACCAACCACCACCAGATTGTTGACAAAGGTAACAAAACAAGCAATGGGGAAAGGACTTCCTATTCAATAAATAGTGTTGGGGTAGCTGGTTAGTCATATGCAGAAGACTGAAACTGGACCCGTTCCATACAACATATATAAAAATCAACTCAAGATTAAAGACTCAAATGGAAAACCTAAAACCTCAAAGATAACCTAGATGATATCATTCTAGACATGGATCCTGGCAAAGATTTCATGACAAACACGCTAAAAGCAACTGCAACAAAAACAAAAATTGACAAATGAGACCTAATTAAACTAAAGAGCTTCTGCACAGCAAAAGAAACTATCAACAGAGTAACCATACAACCTACAGAATGGGAGAGAATATTTGCAAACCCACATAACGAGAGAAGATACATGCATCTGAAAAAGGTCTAATATCCAGAATTTTTAAGAAACTTAAGGAACTTAATGAGCAAAAAACAAACAACCCCATTAAAAAGCAGGCAACAGGACGTATCACTTTTGAAAAGAAGACATACATGCAGCCAGAAAGCATACAAAAAAATGCTCATTATCACTAAGCATTAGAGAAATGCAAATCAAAACCACAAATCTGAAACCAGTCAGAATGGCTATTATTTAAATCTCAAAAAATAAAAGGTGCTGGTGAGGTAGCACAGAAAAGGGAGTGCTTATATGCTGTTGGTGGCAATGTAAATTAGTTCAGCTATTATGGAAACCAGTTTGGCAATTTCTCAAAGAACTTAAGAAAGAATTACCATTCAACCTACAATCCCATTACTGGGTATATATCCAAAGAATATAAATTGTTCTATCATAAAGACACATGCATGTGTCCATTCATCACTGCACTATTCACCATAGCAAAGACATGGAATCAACCTAAATGCTCATTAAGGGTAGACTGGAAAAGAAAATATGGTACCTTTTTACCACAGAATACTCCACAGCAATAAAAAAGAATGAGAATGTGTCCTTTGTAGCAACATGGATAGTGCTGGATGGAGGCCATTATCCCAAACAAACTAATGCAGGAACAGAAAACCAAACATAGTGTGTTCTCATAAGCAGGAGGTAAATACAAAGTATACATAGACACTAAGAAGGGAACAACAGACACTGGGGACTGCTTGAGAGGGGAGGGTGAGAGAAGGGTGAGGATCAAAAACTACCTATCAGGTACTATGCTTATTAGTGATTAATAAATCTGTACTCCACATCCCATGACACACATTTTCCTATATAAGAAACCTGCACATACACTCTTGAATGTAAAATAAATTATTTGTTAAAAAAAAAAAAAAAGAAATGCACACAGGAAAAATTTTAAAAACTTTATTTTTTAAATTATTAAACTTATATATACTTTTGCAAAAGAAACCAGAGAAAAGTATAAGGAAGAAAATTTCACTGAGAGGAAAACCACTGCTAATATTTAACTGTATATCCTTCCAGTGTTTTTTCCTCCTGCATACACATTTTTCCAAAAATGAGATCTTACTATATGTACTATTTTATGCTTTCCTTTCAGAAGTTTTTTGGGTTTTTTTTTTTTTTTTTTTTTTTTTTTTGAGACAAGGTCTCCCTCTGTTGCCCAGCCTGGAGTGCAGTGGCACAATCATAGCTCACTGCAGCCTCAACCTCCGTGGCTGAAGCAATCCTCCCACCTCAGCCTCCGGAGTAGCTGGGACTAGTCACACACCACCATGCCCAACTAGTTTTAAAAATTTGTTTGCAGAGACAGGGTTTCACCATATTGAGCTTGTCTCAAATTCCTAGGCTCAAGTGGTTCTCTTGCCTTGGCCTCCCAAAGTGCTGGGTGCTTTATGCTTCTCATTTAACACTGTATTGTTGGCATCTCTCCATACACTCAGAATACACCCACAGCTTCATTAAAAAGAACTAGCAATTCCACTCTTAAGTATTTATCTTGAAAAAATGAAAACGTATACTCAAAAGATTCATACTACAGCTCCTCCTTGTCTTCGGGGAATATGTTACAAGACACACAGAGGATGTCTGAAACTATAGATAGTACCAAACCATGTATATACTATGTTTTTTACCTATACATATAGCTATGATAAAGTTTAATTTATAAATTAGGTACAATAAGATATTAATAGCAATAATAATAAAATACAATTATAACAACATATTGTAATAAAAATTATGTGACTATGGTCTTTCTCTCTCTCTCTTAATATCTCGCTGTACTATATTGGAGGTAATTGAAACCATTAATAAGGGAAGACAACTCTACACTAATATGCATAGATGCATATTAGGTATAATATGCCTAGGCAAAGTAATATTAGGGATAATATTAGCCTAATATTAAAGCTGCATATAATGAGTATAGTATACATGGTAACTATGTATGTGTATACTATATTGCAAAATAATATTAGGCATCATATTACTAATATCATACCCAATATAATTAGAAGCAAACCAAATGCCCAACTACAGACAAATGTTGTTCTGGATATATCATATTGTATGAGTATAATAAAATAAAAAACCGACTGTAGACAAAAAAAAAATGATTATAGATACATTCATCTACATGGATGTATATCAAAAACAAAGATATTAAAAAAACAGACTATAGATACATTCGACTACATGGATGTATCTCAAAAACATTATGCTAAGTTATTTTATAAAGGTAGATAAGTAAGAGTAAATATTAACTCAAAACAAACAAAAATCAGCAAACAACCTTATTCAAAAAATGGGCAAAGGACTTGAATAGACATTTCTCCAAAGATATACAAATGGCCAATAAGTATACGAAAAGATGCCCAATGTCACTAATCATTAAAGATGCCCAGTTCCACAAATCATTAGAGAAATGCAAATCAAAACTACAATGAAATACTACCTCACACCCCTTAGAATGGCTACTATCTCAAACACACACATCCCCCAGAAAATAAGTGCTGGCAAGATATGGAGAAATTGGAACCCTTTTGTACTGCTAATGGGAATGTAAAATGGTATTGCTGCTGTCGAAAATAATATGTCATTTCCTCAAAAAGTTAAAAATATGATTACTACATGGTGCAGCAATTCCACTTCTGGGTATACAACAAAAAGAATTAAAAGCAGTCTCTTACAAAGATATTTTTAAATTATTTTTAATAATTTCAATGTTTATTTTAGATTCAGGGGTTACATCTGCTGATTCGTTACACGGCTATATTGCTTGATGCTGAGGTTTGGTGTACAACTGATCCCAAATAGTCAGCAGAGTACCTAATAGATACTTCTTCAACCCCTGTCCACCTCCCCACTCTCCTCTCTAGTATTCACATGTACCTACTGTTGCCATCTTTATGTCCCTGAGTACCCAGTGTTTAACTCCTGCTTGTGTGAGAATGTGCAGTATTTGGTCCTGCGTTAATTCACTTAGGATTATGGCCTCCAGCTGTGTCTGTGTTACCGTAAAGGACATAATTTCATTATTTTTTATGGCTGCATAATATCCCATGGTATATATGTAACATATTTTCACTATCCACTCTGTTGATGGACACCTAGATTGATTCCATGTCTTCGCTATGGTGAATACTGCTGCGATGAACACGAGTGCTGTGTCATTTTGGTAGAAAGATGTATTTCCCTCAGGATATATACCTAGTAATGAAATTGCTGGGTACAATGGCAGTTTTTTTTAAGTTCTTTGACAAATCTCTAAACTGCTTTCCACAGTGGATAAACTAAATTACATTTCTACATCTCTTCAAAGGGTATGTTTCCTTATACCCTTCCATGTGTTATTTTTTGACTCTTAGCAATAGCCATTCTGGACAGGCATGGTGGCTCATACCTGTAATCCCAGCACTTTGGGAGGCTGAGGCGGGCAGATGACTTGAGGCCAGGAGTTCGAGACCAGCCTGCCCAACGTGGTGAAACCCTGTCTCCACTAAAAATAAAAAATAAAAAATTAGCCAGGCATGGTGGTGCATGCCTGTAACCCCAGCTACACAAGAGGCTGAGGCAAGAGTATCACTTGAACCAAGAGGCAGAGGTTGCAATGAGCCACAACACTACAGCCTAGGTGACAGAGTGAGATTCTGTCCACAAAAAAAAAAAAAAAAAAAGAAAAAGAAAAAGAAAAGCCATTCTTACTGGTGTGAGATGGAATCTCATTATAGTTTTGATTTGCATTTCTCTGAAGATTAGTGATTTTTTTTTCATGTTGCTGCCCACTTGTATGTCCTATTTTAAGAAGTGTCCATTCATGTATTTTGCCTACTTTTTAATGGGGCTATTTGTTTCTTTAGCTTGTTCAATTATTTAAGTCTCTTGTAAATCCTGGACATTAGACTTTTGTCAGGTGCATAGGTTGCAAATATTTTCTCCCATTCTGTAGGCTGTCTGTTTACTAGATTGATAGCTTCTTTCGCTGTGCAGAGGCTCTTTAGTTTGATTAGGTTTCACTTGGCAATTTTTGTTTTGGTTGCAATTGCTTTTGAGGACTTAGCCATAATTCTTCGCCAAGACTGATGTTCAGAACGGTATTTCCTAGGTTTTCTTCTAGATTCTCATAGTTTGGGGTCTTACATTTAAATCTTTCACCTATCCTAAGTTAATCTTTGTATATGGTGAATGGTAGGAATCTACTTTCATTTTTCTGAATATGGCTAACCAGCTATCCTAGCACCATTTATTGAACAAGAAGTCCTTTCTTCGTTGCTTATTTTTGTTGACTTGTCAAAAATCAGATGGCTGTAGGTGTGCAGCACTATTTCTGGGTTCTCCATTCTATTCCATAGGTCTGTGTGTTTGTTTTTGTACTAGTACCATCCTGTTATGGTCACTTTAGTCTAATGGTATATTTTGAAGTCGGGTAATGTGATGCCTCCAACTTTGTTCTTTTTGCTCAGGATGGCTTTGGCTATTTATAAAAGAGATATTTGTATGCCCACGTTCATATGTTCATAGGAGCATTATTTACAATATATAAAACATGGAAGCAACCCAAGTGTCCATCAACAAATGAACAAATAAGCAAAATGTAAACAAATGAACAAATAAGCAAAATGTAATATATCCATACAAAAGGAATATTATTCAGCCTTAAAAAGGAAGGGAATTCTGTCATGCTACAACATGAAAGACCCCTGAAGATATTATGCTAAGTGAAACAAGTATGTCACAAAAAGACAAACACTTTGATTCCACTTACAGGAGGTAGTAAGAGTAGTTAAAATTATAGAGACAGACAGCAGAATGTTGGTTGCCAGAGGCTGGCTGTACAAGGTAATGGGGAGTTACTGTTTAATGGGTACAGGGTTTCAGTTTTAAAAGATGAAAAAAGTTATAGAGATGGGTGGTAGTGATGGTTGCATAAAATTATGAATATATTTAATGACACTGAACTGTAAACTTAAAAATGGTTAAGATGGTAAGTTTTATGTTATGTGTATTTTATCACAATAAAAATTATTTTAAAAAAATTTAAACAGCAATAGGGATTCACTACTAACAGACATCGGGTTTCTTTTGGCAGGGATGAAATGTCCTAATATTAGATTATAGTGTTGGTTGTATAATCCTGTGAATACATTTTAAAACAATGAATTGTGCTCTTTAAATGGGTGAATTCCATGATGTGTGAATTATATCTCAATAAAGCTAACAAGGAATAATGATATTTTATCTTTAATTCACAAAATGTTTTCAATAATACATATTCTGCAATAATTAATAAAGGGCTCAAAAAAAGTAAATACTGTATGATTCCATGTACATGAAAACTCTAGAAAATTCTAATCTATAAAGAAAACAGATCAAAAATTGCTTAAGGTGTACAGAGAATGGATAACAAGAAAATTTAGCATAACTATGATGCTGGTTACACAGGTGCACACATCTGTAAAACTCATCAAATTTTACAGCTGAAATGGGTTTGTATGTAAATTATACCTCAATAAAGTTAATGTTTAAAGAAGAACCACAAAGAAACGCATCTCAAACACACTAAAATGGGTAAAACTGAAAAGACTATCAACACCAAATAATGGCAAGGATTTGGAGCAAGTAGAACTCTCATATATTGCTGGTGGGAATGTAAAATGGTGCCGCTACTTTGTAAACAGCTTGGCAGTTTCATATAAAGTTAAATAAAACTTTCATACAAAGTTAAACATATATTCCCACAATTCCACTCTTAAGAATTTACCCAAAAGAAATAAAAACATGTCTACCAAAGACTAGTATACAAATATTCATAGTAGATGCAACCAAAATGTCCATCAACCAATGAATAAACAGACTGAAGTATATTAACACAAAAGAATGCAATTCAATAATCAATGAATCTCTCAGACATTATGTGAACAATGTCAGGTATAAAAGAGTGCATACTGTATGATTTCCTTCAGACAGCTTGGGATCTTATCTAAAATGCTTGGGACCAGAATCACTTCAGATTTTGGATTTTTTCAGATTTTGGAATATGTGCAGACACACAATAAGAAATCTTGGAGATGGGACCCCAGTCTAAACACAAAATTCATTTGTTTCATATATATCTTATGCACATAGTCTGAAGTTAATTTTATACAATATTTTAAATAATTTTTTGCATGAAACAAAGTTTTGACTTCGTTTAGACTGGAACCCATCACATAAAGTCAAAAGCAAAATTTTCTACTTGTGGCATCAAGTTGGCATTCAAAAAGTTTCAGATTGTGGAGCATTCTGGATTTCAGATAAAGATGCTCGACCCATATAAATTCTTGAATAGACAAAACTACTAATATGTGGTAGTAAAAATTAGATCAGTGGTTACCTGGAGTAGAGTTGGGGGTTACTAACCAAAAGAGAAATTTTCTGACATGACAGAAATCTTAATTGAGGGAGAGGGGATTGGACATATGATATGTGTGCCAAAATTCATAGGGCTGTCTATAGTTAAATACTGTACGTTGTACTATATGTAAATTGCAGTGGCTCACACCTGTAATCCCAGCACTTTGGGAAGCTGAGGAAGGGAGATGGTGTGAGCCTAGGAGTTTGAGACCTGGGCATTACAGTAAGACTCTTATCTCTACAAAAATTAAAAAATAAAAAAAAAAAACTAGCTAGGCATGGTGGTGCACACCTGTAATCCCAGCTATTTGAAATGCTAAGGCAGAAGGATCACTTGAGCCTAGGAGTTCAAGTGATCCTTCTGCCTTAGTATTTCAAATAGACATCCCCCCCCACCCCGAGATTTTCTTTATCCATTCATTCACTGATGAACACTTAGGTTGTTTCCATATCCTAGCTAACGTGAATAATGTTGCAATGAGCACAAGACTTGGTCATGTTACTACTCTAAGGTTTATAGTTGATGCAGAAGTAATTGCAGTTCTTGCTACTCAAAGTAATGGCAAAAACCGCAATTAGTTTTCCACCAACCTAATAGTTTCTTCATCTATAAAATGGAGGAAATAATGCTGCCTGACATCACAAGGTTGTTATAAGAATTAAATAAAATAATACAGATAAAGCACTCTGTAAATGTTAGTTACCATAATTAGCTATCATCAATATGTAACCTTTTAAAAAAAAAATCTATTTTGTTGTCTGCTATATGCCTGTGGTGCATAAATATGTGCCTCACACTGGGCTAGAAATTCAGATATATCAAAGTCCAGCTTCCAGGGAGTTAGTATGGAATGATCCCAGAAATTATTTTCTTTTACAAGCTCTTCAAATGATTCTAAGGCACAGCCAAGTTTGAGAAAATTCAGATAGTTCTTAGCATATACATTAAAGAAACATTTTAAAAAATCTTGTACTATGCCATACCATTCTTATTTCCCATTTGCCTTTTATTATTTCAGAAGTTAATGTCTAAAGGCATAGATCCTTCATAAACTCATACATTATTAAATACGCTCAAAGTACTCAGGCTCTGGAGCCAGAAAGCTACTGTGTATCAGCTCCAGCACTTACTAGTAGCATAATTTCAAGAAAGTTACTTAGTTTCTTTCTGCTTCGGTCTTCTCTTGATAAAATGGAAGTGGACAACAATACTTGCTTATCAGGTTTTTAGGAAACTTGCTAAAACATCAAAAGTGCTTAAATAATGCTTGATACACAGAAAAGTAATCAATAGAGATGAACTGCTTTGACTGTAAATACTGTCATATTGATATCCTTTTTTAAAATCACAAATGGTTTTTAATCAAACTTTTTGAAGGCAAGGAATGAACACCATAAAGGAATAGATTACAGACAACTTATTTCTCAGATGTTTCCTCTTTTCACTTTATAAATGGCCTACCATCATCAAAATGTTCTATAGGTTACAGATAATATGAGGAGACCAAAGCAGACGAAAAGGGAGTAGTTTAACAGCCCTACAACTTAAAATTTAAATTTCTTTTTATTAACCCTGCTGTATATTTTTGCAGTAGAAAAGAATTCCAACTGGCAATCCTAAAACAGATCCTAACAGCCAAATATTTTGTTTTAATAAGTTCTAATTTGATTTTTTTTCCAGGAGAAAAAGAGAAACCAGAAAGCAGAACAATGTAAGAAATGTAACCATTCCACAATCTGTTTTTAGTCAAATGCAAAGAATGTTCACTGAACTCTTCCAAGTAGATATCACTATCAAAACAGACCAACAGGCAGAATCAAGACTGGGCCAGACCAAATTAAACACAAGGGAATATGAGGCAGATCCTAAAACTAATGGTACCTTAAACAATTCACGTCTTGTCAAATTAACATCTATGAGTGAAAACAAAATAGCAGACTGGAAAAACCACAGGGCTATGAACCAAAGGATTTGACAACCAAGATTTCATTTACTGAAACCAAAATATAAGAAAGGTGTTTTGTATGACAGTCACCTACTTCCCCCCACAGGTCTTTGCCCCACTCTGGGTAACACAGTGATTAGACTTTAGACAGCCTCACATAAACTCCCACCCACCTCTTTCCCTTCTGCTCAATGTATAACAGCATTCTCTATTCAATGAAATGTAGAGAGGAAAGAAAGAATGTCAACTAGCAGTCCTTTTCTAGATTGAATTTCTAAGCTAAAACCTAAAAGCAACAGAAATGTCTAAAGGCTAAATGTTTTAAGGGTTTATGAGTTAGACATCTTACAGTAGTATGCAAGGGATGATTTTTGGATCAGATGGTTGAACAAAGCCAACAAGCTATATCTGCTTTATATTATAAGCAGCAGCACAAGAAAAACACTCTTCCTTGTCAATAGCAGCCCTGAATACAAGCTGCCTACATTTTGAGGTTGATGTACATTTAAAAACAATTTAATTCAGGAAAGTAGGTGCCAATTACTCTGTACAAAGAACTGTGCTGGATATTGTGAATAATCACGGACAAGATAGCTCCAAACCTTGGGGAACTAGAAAGAATAAGATAAGCACACAAGGAATAAAGTAAGCACACAAAATATCTACAATATTAAGCAGAATACAGTAAATGGCTATACCTCATTAAACGGCAACTCCATTCTTCCATTTGACCAAGTCAAAAAATCCCGAGTTATCCTTGACTCCCTCTTGATCTCATTATCATCATTTTAGATAATAAGAGTGAACATAAGGTAAATTTCTTTTCCCAAAAATGTCCCAAAGAAAAGAGAAAATTACCTTACCAATGAGTTCTTCCACTTACTTTATTTTTGAAAACAACCAAAAAAAAAAATTGTTTGGAAAAGACATATATCCTAAAACAACTTCAGGGAATACCAGTTTGGGACACTGAAAAGAGGCTACCCAGTGGAAACAGTTAAAAAGAATGACAAAGAAATTAAAAACAGATTTCATAATCATTTGGGGATATAGATTCACAATTAAAACTTTTAGATGCTAATATAAATAGGTCCATTAATGATCAATTGAAAGGATTTCATTGTAAAGCTTATGAATAGCAAATGATTACTTGTGACAGGAGATAAAAATTCCCAGGGAAAGTATCATAATTAGATTTTTTAAATGCTTTATTTCAAACCATGTAAGTAAAAATTAAAATCATGTGTTCTGGAAAATTATGTGAGAGACTAATTCTGGTAAAGAGAAAGACTAATTTTAAAATGCATATGAAGAGTGTGAATAATGTTATTTCATAAAACAAGTATTAAAAAAGTTCTAAAGTAATATATACTTTTAAATATGCGTGTATGACTGTTTTAACAAGTCAAATATAATTATTTCTTCTACCAGCTTAAAAGTTTATATATTGAAGTTGATCAAAACACTTTCACTATCATGACATTAGAAAAATGAGAATCATATTCAGATTCTCATTTTTCCCAAATACATTTCCAGATACATATAATAAATCCTGAATAAACCTCATATTGACATACATATAATAAATCCTTATATTTATTTTAAAAGCATCTAGGCTTATCCATTCCAGTAGGGATCAAGCCTAATTCAAGTCTCTTCTCCATTACATGGGCATTCTCAATCATTCTCATCCTCTCTCATTTTTTACTGCCAAAGCCTACTTGAAGATAGTTATACTAATCATTCATTTAGCACATATTGTATTCTGCCTTATAATGTTAATCCCTTTCTCCACTATATTTTTTCTTTGCATCTACCATAGCACTTAAAGTTGAATGATTAATGTGAAAAAAAGGAACACTTGTATATTGTGGGTGGGAATATAAATCAGTACAACTACTATGGAAAACAATATAGAGGTTCCTCAAAAAACTAAAGATAAACCAGGCGTCGGCTCACGCCTGTAATCCCAGCACTTTGGGAGGCTGAGGCAGGCATATCACCCAGATCAGACTGGCTAAAAGGGTGAAATCCCATTTCTACTAAAAATACAAAAAATTAGTTGGGTGTGGTACCACGTGCCTGTAATCCCAGCTGCTCAGGAGGCTGAGGCAGAAGAATCACTTGAACCCAGAGGTAGAGGTTGCAGTGAGCCAGTACACCATTGCACTACAGCTTGGGAAACGAGAGCAAAACTCTGTCTCAAAAATAAAAACAAAAACAAAAAAACAAACTAAAGACAGATTTACTGTATGAGGTAGCAATTCCCCTGCTGGGTATACATCCAAAGAAGAGATAGTTACACTCCCATGTTTACTGCAGTACTATTCACAATAGCCAAGATATGAAGCCAACCAAAATGCCTATCAATGTATGAACAGGTTCAATGGAATATGATTCAGCCATAAAAGAGAATGAAATCATATCATTTGCAGCAACATGGATGGAAATCAAGGACATTATGTTAAATGAAATAAGCCAGGCACAAGGAGACAAATATTACATGTTCTCATTCATATGTAAGAGCTAAAAAAAAGTTTATCTCATGAATGTAGACAGTAGAACGATGGAAAGGTTAGGGGAGGTTGGGAAGTATAGGGGAAAGGGGAGATAAGAGAGTTTAGTTAATTAGTATAGAAATACAATTAAATAGAAGCAGTAATTTCTAGTATCAATGACACAACAGAGTGACTACAGTTAACAATAATTTAGTGTGTATATTTCAAAACAGCTAGAAGATTTGAAATGCTCTCAATACAAAGAAATGATAAATGTTTGAAGTGATGGATATCCTAATTACCCTGATTTTATCATTACACACTGTACACATATATCAAAATATCACATGCAACCCGTAAATATGTAAAATTATGTGTCAATTTTTTTAATTGGGGAGGAAAAGCCCCAAAATATTTCTGAGACACACCTTAAATATAAACACCTAAAAATGTGAAAATCAAGTTTGTAAAACTAGAAAAATAAATGTGAAAATACTAACAAAGGGGGAACTAATACAGATGTAGTAACACAAGACACGAGACTTTAAGGCGAGAGGGAGATCTTTTTCATAATAATAAAAGGGTCAATCTACCCAGAATATGTATCATTTCTAAACCTGTAGATACCTAAGAGCACATGATCAAAACAGAATTGAAAAAATAGAAAACTCCATAATCGTAGAGGGAGATTTTTAACATATATCAACCAGTAATTGATAGAGGAGGGAGAAAAAAACAAAATTGGTAAGAATATAGAAGACCTGAACACAAAAAACTTGACATCATAACAACTTAAAAGACAACTGGATCTAATAAATGCAGACTAGACATTCTTTTCAAGAAAACATTTACTAAAATTTAAGTATGTATTGAGCAATAAAGAAATCTCAATGAATTTCAAAGGACTGAAATCACATAGTATATTCTCTAAACAAAGTGGAGTTAAGCTAGAAAGCAATACTAAGAAGTTAAATAGAGAATGCGTCTATGTTTGAAAATCAAGCAGTATACCTCAAAATAACTCTCAGGGTCAAAAAAGAAATTAAAACAGAAAATTAGATATTTAATGTTTATATAATAATGAAGATATATCATGGCAAAACATGATATGCATCTAAAGCCATGTTTGAGTGAAAATGTATAGTCTTTTTTTTTTTTTCCCATTTATTTATATTATTGCATTTTACATTTTGGGGTACATGTGAAGAACATGCAAAATTGTTGCATAGAAACACACGTGGCAGTGTGATTTGCTGCCTTCCTCCCCATCACCTACATCTGGCATTTCTCCCCTTGCTATCTCTCCCCAGCTTCCCACCCCCCACCCTCCCTCCCCTATTTCCCCCCAACTGACCCCAGTGTGTAGTGCTCCCCTCCCTGTGTCCATGTGTTCTCATTGTTCAACACCCGCCTATGAGTGAGAACATGCGGTGTTTGATCTTCTGCTCTTCTGTCAGTTTGCTGAGAATGATGGTTTCCAGGTTCATCCATGTCCCTACAAAGGACCCAAACTCATCGTTTCTGATGGCTGCATAATATTCCATGGTGTATATGTGCCACATTTTCCCTATCCAGTCTATCGTCGATGGGCATTTGGGTTGGTTCCAGGTCTTTGCTATTGTAAACAGTGCTGCAATGAACATTCGTGTACACGTGTCCTTATAGTAGAACGATTTGTAATCCTTTGGATATATACCCAGTAATGGGATTGCTGGGTCAAATGGAATTTCTATTTCTAGGTCCTTGAGGAATCGCCACACTGTCTTCCACAATGGTTGCACTAATTTACACTCCCACCAACAGTGCAAAAGTGTTCCTATTTCTCCACATCCTCTCCAGCATCTGTTGTCTCCAGATTTTTTAATGATCGCCATTCTAACCAGCGTGAGATGGTATCTCAGTGTAGTTTTGATTTGCATTTCTCTGATGGCCAGTGATGATGAGCATTTTTTCATATGTTTGTTGGCCTCACGTATGTCTTCTTTTGAGAAGTGTCTGTTCATATCCTTTGCCCACTTTTGAATGGGCTTGTTAGTTTTTTTCTTGTAAATCTGCTTTAGTTCTTTGTAAATTACGGATATCAGCCCTTTGTCAGATGGGTAAACTGCAAAAATTTTTTCCCAATCTGTTGGTTGCCGATTCACTCTAATGATTGTTTCTTTTGCTGTGCAGAAGCTGTGGAGTTTGATTAGGTCCCATTTGTCTATTTTGGCTTTTGTTGTCAATGCGTTTGGCGTTTTGGTCATGAAGTCCTTGCCTACACCTACGTCCTGAATGGTTTTGCCTAGATTTTCTTCTAGGGTTTTTATGGTGTTAGGTCTTATGTTTAAGTCTTTAATCCATCTGGAGTTAATTTTAGTGTAAGGTGTCAGGAAGGGGTCCAGTTTCTGCTTTCTGCACATGGCTAGCCAGCTTTCCCAACACCATTTATTGAACAGGGAATCCTTTCCCCATTGCTTGTTTTTGTCTGGTTTGTCAAAGATCAGATGGTTGTAGATATGTTGTGTTGCCTCCGAGACCTCTGTTCTGTTCCATTGGTCTATATCTCTGTTTTGGTACCAGTACCATGCTGTTTTGATTACTGTAGCCTTGTAGTATAGTTTGAAGTCTGGTAGTGTGATGCCCCCCGCTTTGTTCTTTTTGCTTAGAATTGACTTGGCTATGCGGGCTCTCTTTTGGTTCCATATGAAGTTTAAGGTGGTTTTTTCCAGTTCTGCAAAGAAGGTCATTGGTAGCTTGATGGGGATAGCATTGAATCTGTAAATTACTTTGGGCAGTATGGCCATTTTCACGATATTGATTCTTCCTAACCATGAACATGGGATGTTTCTCCATCTGTTTGTGTCCTCTCTTATTTCGTTGAGCAGTGGCTCGTAGTTCTCCTTGAAGAGGTCCTTTACATTCCTTGTTAGTTGTATTCCTAGGTATTTTATTCTCTTTGTGGCAATTGTGAATGGAAGTTTGTTCTTGATTTGGCTCTCTTTAAGTCTGTTACTGGTGTATAGGAATGCATGTGATTTTTGCACATTGATTTTGTATCCTGAGACTTTGCTGAACTTGCTTATCAGTTTCAGGAGGTTTGGGGCTGAGACGATGGGGTCTTCTAGATATACAATCATGTCGTCTGCAAATAGTGACAATTTGACTTCCTCCTTTCCTATTTGAATGCCCTTTATTTCTTTTTCTTGCCTGATTGCTCTGGCTAGAACTTCTAATACTATATTGAATAGCAGTGGTGAGAGCGGGCATCCTTGTCTGGTGCCACATTTCAAGGGGAATGCTTCCAGTTTTTGCCCATTCAGTATGATATTGGCTGTTGGTTTGTCATAAATAGCTTTTATTATTTTGAGATACGTTCCATTGATACCTAGCTTACTGAGTGTTTTTAGCATAAAGGGCTGTTGAATTTTGTCAAAGGCCTTCTCTGCATCAATTGAGATAATCATGTGCTTTTTGTCTTTGGTTCTGTTTATGTGGTGAATTACGTTTATAGACTTGCGTATGTTGAACCAGCCTTGCATCCCCGGGATGAAGCCTACTTGATCATGGTGGATAAGCTTTTTGATGTGCTGTTGCAATCGGCTTGTCAGTATTTTATTGAAGATTTTTGCATCTATGTTCATCATGGATATTGGCCTGAAGTTTTCTTTTCTTGTTGAGTCTCTGCCGGGTTTTGGAATCAGGATGATGTTGGTCTCATAAAATGATTTGGGAAGAATTCCCTCTTTTTGTATTGTTTGGAATAGTTTCAGAAGAAATGGTACCAGCTCCTCTATGTATGTCTGGTAGAATTCAGCTGTGAACCCATCTGGACCTGGGCTTTTTTTGGGTGGTAAGCTCTTAATTGCTGCCTCAACTTCAGACCTTGTTATGGGTCTGTTCAGGGTTTCGGCTTCTTCCTGGTTTAGGCTTGGCAGGAGGCAAGTGTCCAGGAATTTATCCATTTCTTTCAGGTTTATTAGTTTGTGTGCATAGAGTTGTTTGTAATAATCTCTGATGATGGTTTGAATTTCTGTGGAATCTGTGGTGATATCCCCTTGATCGTTTTTTATTGCATCAATTTGGTTATTCTCTCTTTTCTTTTTTATTAATCTGGCTAGTGGTCTGTCTATTTTGTTGATCTTTTCAAAAAACCAGCTCCTGGATTTATTGATTTTTTGAAGGGTTTTTTGTGTCTCTATCTCCTTCAGTTCTGCTCTGATCTTAGCTATTTCTTGTCTTCTGCTAGACTTTGAGTTTTTTTGATCTTGCTCCTCTAGCTCTTTCAGTTTTGACGATAGGGTGTCAATTTTTGATCTCTCCTTGCTTCTCATGTGGGCACTTATTGCTATATATTTTCCTCTAGATACTGCTTTAAATGTGTCCCAGAGATTTTGGTATGTTGTGTCTTCATTCTCGTTGGTTTCGAAGAACATCTTTATTTCTGCCTTCATTTCACTGTTTATCCAGTCAACATTCAAGAGCAAGTTGTTCAGTTTCCATGAAGCTGTGCGGTTCTGAGTTAGTTTTTGAATTCTGAGTTCTAACTTGATTGCACTGTGGTCTGAGAGACTGTTTGTTACGATTTCCGTTCTTTTGCATTTGCTGAGGAGTGATTTACTCCCAATTATGTGGTCAATTTTAGATTAGGTGTGATGTGGTGCTGAGAAGAATGTATATTCTGTGGATTTGGGGTGGAGAGTTCTGTAAATGTCTATTAGGTTTGCTTGGTCCAGGTCTGAGTTCAAGTCCTGGATATCCTTGTTAATTTTCTGTCTGGTTGATCTGTCTAATGTTGACAATGGGGTGTTAAAGTCTCCCACTATTATTGTGTGGGAGTCTAAGTCCCTTTGTAAGTCATTAAGAACTTGCCTTATGTATCTGGGTGCTCCTGTATTGGGTGCGTATATATTTAGGATCGTTAGCTCTTCTTGTTGCATTGATCCTTTTACCATTATGTAATGTCCCTCTTTGTCTCTTATGATCTTTGTTGCTTTAAAGTCTAATTTATCAGAGATGAGAATTGCAACTCCTGCTTTTTTTTGCTCTCCATTTGCTTGGTAAATCTTCCTCCATCCCTTTATTTTGAGCCTTTGTGTATCCTTGCATGTGAGATGGGTTTCCTGGATACAGCACACCGATGGGTTTTGTCTTTTTATCCAATTTGTCAGTCTGTGTCTTTTGATTGGGGCATTTAGTCCATTTACATTTAGGGTTAATATTGTTATGTGTGAATTTGATACTGCCATTTTGGTGCTAGCTGGCTGTTTTGCCCTTTAGTTGAGCTGGTACTTGTTGTTCCTTTATATGTGTAGAGCCTCTTTCAGGAGCTCTTGTAGAGCTGGCCTGGTGGTGACGAAATCTCTGAGTACTTGCATGTTCCCAAAGGATTTTATTTTTCCTTCACTTATGAAGCTTAGTTTGGCTGGATAGGAGATTCTGGGTTGAAAGTTCTTTTCTTTAAGGATGTTGAATATTGGCCCCCATTCTCTTCTGGCTTATAGGGTTTCTGCTGAGAGATCTGCTGTGAGTCTGATGGGCTTCCCTTTGTGGGTAACCCGACCTTTCTCTCTGGCTGCCCTTAGTATTTTCTCCTTCATTTCGACCCTGGTGAATCTGACGATTATGTGCCTTGGGGTTGCTCTTCTTGACGAATATCTTTGTGGTGTTCTCTGTATTTCCTGGACTTGAATGTTTGCCTGCCTTGCTAGGTTGGGGAAGTTTTCCTGGATAATATCCTGCAGAGTATTTTCCAGCTTGGATTCATTCTCTTCGTCGCATTCGGGTACGCCTATCAAACGTAGATTAGGTCTTTTCACATAGTCCCACATTTCTTGGAGACTTTGTTCGTTCCTTTTTACCCTTTTTTCTCCAGTCTTGCCTTCCCGTTTTATTTCATTGAGTTGATCTTCGACCTCTGATATCCTTTCTTCTGCTTGGTCAAGTCGGCTGTTGATACTTGTGCATGCTTCACGAAGTTCTCGTGTTGCAGTTTTCAGCTCCATCAATTCACTTATATTCCTTTCTATTTTGTCCATTCTTGTTAGCATTTCGTCAAATCTTTTTTCAAGGTTCTTAGTTTCTTTGCATTTGGTTAGAACATGTTCTTTAAGTTCACAGAAGTTTCTTACTACCCACCTTCTGAATTCTGATTCTGTCATTTCATCACACTCATTCTCCATCCAACCTTGTTCCCTTGCTGGCGAGGAGTTGTGATCCCTTTTAGGAGGAGAGGTGTTCTGGTTTCGGGTGTTTTCATCCTTTTTGCGCCGGTTTCTTCCCATCCTTAAGGATTTATCCACCTGTCGACTTTGTAGTTGCTGGCTTTCAGATTGGGTCTCAAATCTTTCAGATTGACGTTCTGTTTGTTGATGATGAGGTTATTTCTGCTTCTTGGTTTTCCTTCTGACAGTCTGGCCCCTCTGCTGTAGGTCTGCTGAGGTTCACTCCAGGCCCTGCTTGCCTGGGGTTCACCTGCAGCAGCTGTTGAACAGCAAGGGTTGTTACCAGTTTTCTTCTTCTTCTATCTTTGTCCCAGAAGGATACCCGCCTAGTGTCAATCTGATCTCTCCTCTACAAGGTGTCTTTTTCGATATATAGGGGTCAGGGAGCTGCTTGAGGAGACGGTCTTTTCTTTATAGGAGCTCAAATGGTGAGCTGTGAGCTCTGTTGTTGTTCATTCAGAGATGCTGGGCAGGTACTTTTAGGTCTGCTGCAGCAGAACTCATAAACTGCTTTTTGTTCCCAGGTGCTCTGTCCCAGG